>NW_015540838.1:1592619-1602263 GCF_001515605.1 Sinocyclocheilus anshuiensis | reverse complement strand
TTTTCAGATGAGAGCAAGTTTTGTATTTCATTTGGAAACCAAGGTCCTAGAGTCTGGAGGAAGGGTGGAGAAGCTCATAGCCCAAGTTGCTTGAAGTCCAGTGTTAAGTTTCCACAGTCTGTGATGATTTGGGGTGCAATGTCATCTGCTGGTGTTGGTCCATTGTGTTTTTTGAAAACCAACGTCACTGCACCCGTTTACCAAGAAATTTTGGAGCACTTCATGCTTCCTTCTGCTGACCAGCTTTTTGAAGATGCTGATTTCATTTTCCAGCAGGATTTGGCACCTGCCCACACTGCCAAAAGCACCAAAAGTTGGTTAAATGACCATGGTGTTGGTGTGCTTGACTGGCCAGCAAACTCACCAGACCTGAACCCCATAGAGAATGTATGTACAACTGACATCTTAAAGATGTCTATCAGATGTTTGTACACAGCAGATGCTTTCCAGATGAAGCAATCTTTAACAGACATCTTTCAGACGTATGTGTGCTATCTGGGCAGATGCAGCTTCTGTCTTTCCTCCGCACTGCAAAGATGAATTTTGTTGATACTGAATTAATTTGCTTGGTAACAGCCAAAATGTATTGTTATTCAAACTGACTGATTAAATGTAAGAATTTGACTCAAAAGATGTCAAGTATTTTTCTAACACTTTTAGAAAAAATGGCTTTATAAAGGTTAAAATGCCCATAAAAGATAAAAATCTATTTAAACTTATTGGAAAAGATTCATCTCTGTCACTGCTGTGAACTGACCACCACACAGAATATGAAGAATATCAAACATTTTAGGAGTCAGCTGTCCACGGTAGTCCTTAACGTACCAGCACAATAACACACTCAGCAAAATATTGTCTAATTAGCATTATCGATAAAATCAAAAACAAAAAATATTGAGACATAATTTTTTGTCAATATCACACCACTAGTGTAGTGATGCATAAGGCACAAGTGACTTTCAGAGTAAGCTGCTTCTTATGGTCAACGTTAAATTTCTGTGACCAACTGATGAGTGAAATCGGCCTTACTGAAACTCTCGATCATGTGGACTCCTATTAAAATGACTGGATTTCACAAATTCTGCTGCACAACAGTAAATGTCACTACATCCTAACAGTATTGACAAAAAGTATAATTAATTTATTAATATTAACAAAATACTACTAACAAAACACATAATGTATATTTGATTCACTAAAAATAAGCAGTTTGTTTAAGTTAATCATTAAGGATTTAGATTACACTAAAAAGAACTGGTTCATTTGAGTTACTCATTTGGGATTCAGATTACACAGGCTGTGCTGTATGATTTTGATACACTAAAAGTGATCATAATATGTCTGATTCACTAAAAAGAACTGAATCATTACAGTTATTCGTTCAGGAATCAGATTACACTGGTTGTACTGTATAATTCACTAAAAGCACCAATTAATAAGAGTCATTTGTTAAGAAATGAGACCACACTGGTTCCGCTGTGTTTCTGATCTGATTCACTAAAAAGAACCAGCTTATTCTACACCGGTCATGCTTTCTGTTTCACACTATAGATTCAATGTATTGCAGCACCAGTAAGTAGTCGAAGAAACTTTGTACAGTACTTTAATATTGTATTCTCTCCCCATTGGCTGAAGAAAGCATGTACAAGAACCAAACCAAACGGCATTTGTGAATTTTAAAAAACCACCATTCTGCTCTGCGGAGCGAAGATCAAACAGATTGATGTACAGCGTCCTGATGAAATGGAGCTGTATCAAGTGACAGGTCAATAACGGTGTCAATGGCAGGCCTGCAGTGAGGAAAGTGATCACATAACCAGATAACCAGATAATTACTGTCCAAACAATCATAACAAACAAGAAGCTGAATGATCCATTTGTATTTGCTATAATAATCCATTCTATGCTACATTCTGAGACCGAACCAAAACATAGCATTAGTCACAATCTATAATGCTCAAAAAGGAATGATGTATGAGGCTTCGCGTAAATTAATTTACAGGAACCCCATGGGGATACTCTAACGTGAAATACACACTAATGCCCTTTGCGTGTTTCATATCCTAATCTAGCATTTCCAAACAGCAGCTGCTGTACCTCTCTTGTGGACAGAGCAATGAAAATAAATAAAACGTCTAGGGCTGCCCTGCTGCTGTGATCCATCAGCAGGAGCCATGTGTTCCCATTCCTTCCAGCTGTTCCGCCTCAAATCTCCAGCCTCAGCCTCACACCTCTGGTGCCCCCTTTACACCCCCTGCCAGAGTCACCTTTAGCCCTGTCCCGTAAATACTGCAGAAACGTCTCAGGTTACGTTATGTAACCATAGTTCCTCGAAGGAACGAGACCCTGCATCGGAAAACGCTAGGGGAACGCCCTTCAGCGTGACCGGCTCTGAACTTCGTGTGTAATCAGACCAATAGATGGGCAAGACGTCACGGGCGGGTGACGTAATGACCAGGAGGCTATAAAAGCCCGTGCGGTGAGACCAGCGTCAGCTTCCAGGAATGAAGCAAGCGCTGGCAGAGATGCCGAAAGTATGGCTCTGAGACGCAGCGTCTCGTTCCTTCGAAGAACTATGGTTACATAGGATGGTCTCAACAACCTCGGTTGAGAGACCGGAAGCTACGAGTTGTGCCCCCTCAGGGGCCACACCCACAACTTCTACAGCTCCGGGCGGGGGTGGATGATCATACCCTCCGCCTGATGGGAATCTCCCACGGAGCGCCGTCGATGTCACGCTGAAGGGCGTTTCCCTAGCGTTTTCCGACGCAGCTCGAGTTCCTGAAGAGGAACTTCTTTATACAAGCTTACCATATTGCATAAAGTAAGCACCAGAGATTTTAGTTATTCATCTTAAAAATACTATAAAAACACCTGCAAAAAGTACTGTTACTGTTCTTTAAAATACACCATGTTACTGGGTGACTACCATATTCATAAATCTTTATAGATAAGCACCAAAATTGTCCAAAAACGAACAAAATAAAACAAAAACATGATAATACCAAGGTACTTTTTGTAAAGAAAGAAATGAAGAAAGAAGTAGTCTTTTATTCTCAAGTCTAGAAGATAATTATTGACAACCCTGCTGTGTTGTAAGACGAACAACATGCATTTACAGGATTTTACTGTGCAACATCTCATGTTGGAAACGTATAACCTGAAATTTGCTCTTGCTTGTGAAAGCTCTGAAAAACAAAGACAATATAATCAAAGTATTTTTTTTAATTGTAGCCAAAGGCAATTTCTTTTCACAGTAATTGTTTAGTGGGCTTAAACTGAAGTGAAGATAAATGTTGTTCTTCTGAGTCTCTAAACTCAGGAAGCCCTAAATCAAAACTGCATTTTGGTTTTAACAGCTGAACTAATCAAATTATAACAGCAGCAGTCCCACAAGTCTTCCTTTCTGTGTCGGAAGGGGAAAAAAATAACTTCTTGCTCTCTTATAAACCAACAGTTTACAACAATGAGAACATCATACAAAAATAACATTTTAAGAAATATTTTTTTTTATCTTTCTTAAAATGTAAAGAAATATTATTTCAATTTAACGTAACTCATTCTATAAGTAATATATTTTAAAATGTCATTTATTCCTGTGATGGCAAAGCAGAATTTTCAGCAGTCTTCAGTGTCACATGATCCTTCAGAAATCATTCTAATATGCTGATCTGCTGCTTAATAAACTTTTTTATTATTATTATGAATGTTGAAAACAGTTGTGTCAAGGTTTTTTTGTGGCAAGCATGATACTTTCTTCAAACTGGATTCTTTGATGAACTGAAAGTTCAAAAGAACAGAATGTATTTGAAATATAATTCTAATATAGTGAAAATATAACATTATTATTAATGTCGCTTTGATCAATTTATTTCATCTTGCTGAATAAAAGGCTGCGAAACCGACTGTATGAGTTCATAGCGTGAGCAGGGTTATGTTTGCATGGCTGACGGGCAATTCATCTGTGTTTTCATAAATCATGAGTGAGTCATTTGAATGTTACAGTCCAAACACTCGTCCACATCAGCGCTTTATCTCTACCTCTTTAAATGAGCCTCGGGCCACCCTAAGGAATGGACATTCCTCTCCTCTGACTCTCACCTCTGTTCATAAAATTTCCATTCATCTGTCACCGGAAAATCAACATCGCCTGGGAAAAAAATGGATGAGAAGCTGATGTCTGTAAAGACCTGTAATTCTCCTTTGGATAGCTGTTGTTTATTAAAGTAATATCTGAAGATCAGTATTGACTTCCAGGAACAACTTTGAGTCCAATATCATTTCTGAAATGGATCAAGTCAGGGCGTCTCTGTTTTTTTTGTTTTTTTACTGCATTCTGTACATACAACTGGAACAAAATTTGTAGACTGTAACTTGAACCAGTTATTTAATACAAATTGAAAAAATAATCCAAGAAAAGGTTCATTCACTTTAGCCATTAAAACTCATATAAGCAGTATAAAAGTAGCATTTATGTCAGCATATTAGTGGTTAAACGGATCATAGTTGATCCGTGATCCGTACGGACCAAGCCCCACGGTTCGGCATGCATGTGATCCACGGATTAATTGCAAAATTTAACCATAATAGAGTATAAGTTTATCATTTGTTCGTATTTACACAAGCAAGTGAATTTTAAACAATCCCAGAGAGAAATGGCGAAAGGGAACTCGATTCGTTACTCGCGTGCTGTTCTCGCGCACAGCCGCACACACATGAAGCGCGCACAAGCGTTTCAGACAGCACGTGAACACCGAATTGAATCCTCTTCTTAATCCTCTGAACAGACACATACACATAAAATTATGACAAACTACCCATCTCGACAATCATTCAGGTAAATGCAGTAAGTTATGTCTCAAGTGAATGAAAACAGCTGAGAAAGAAATCGGATGTGATGTGTATCATTATATCGGATTCGTGCATCAGGTCTTAAAGGCACAGCAGCCTATAAATACTGCTGCTGTCTGTCATTAATGATCATCAAACAACAAAACATCTGTGATAAAAATCTATATTTAATTTATACAGTGAACACTATGCAGTGTTATTTTCCCTAATTATTACATTTCTGTATTTGAATATACCAACCTTATTTAATTTGAAACATATTCTGTTGTATTTATCTATGCTTGTAATTTGTGTATTTGTTCTTATTTTTACTGGCTGTTCTCTTGTCTCTTTAATCATGTTTAAACTTTCTTAGTTAATCTAGTAGTATTTGCTGTGGTATCAAAGAAGTACTTCGCTTTAAGTAATTAATAGAAAGCAAGTTAAATTGAAATATTTTTCTTTTCTTGCTGATCCGAAAAATGATCCGATCCGTGGGTCAAAAACCGTAATGTGATCCGAACCGTAAGATTTGTGATCCGTTGAACCACTACAGCATATCTAACAGTAGACAGCCCAACCAGATCAATATATTGCAGCTTTTACTCTATCCTTTTGATATGGGAGAGACAGTTTCCTAAAGCATTTGCTTTAATTGTGGATAGGAGTGAGAAAGTGATACGTTCAAAATCGTAAAGTTGCTGAGTCTGTCTGTTTATTAGGAAGTTCTTATAACCATATGCTTGTAAGTGTAGCTTTGATAGCCTGGGGACATATTAAAGAAACATCATAACTCAAGAATCCTATCTGTGCAGTAACCAAGGTGATTTCAGGTCATTTGAATTTGTCACATCTTGCCTTAAGTTAGAATGTTCCTGTAATATGTAATCTTATGTTGACGTTAAGCACCACAATGCCACAATGCCACAATCCAAACAAAGGTCCGGTTGGTCCACAGTGTTTATGTGCGAGGCACTCATTTCCAAGTCACGTCTACAAAACACCAAGTTCCAACGTTGGCCTCATTTCCTCTCACAAGTTGAAAGAACAAAAGCAAAGAATAGAAGGTTGTAGTGATAACGTCAAACGCTGAAAGGTGTATTGTTTTTATTAGTCCAAAATATCAAGGTATTTCCTAAACTCCTAAATTCCTTCCCTATGCACAACTGCTCACTGGGAGTCTGAATGAATATTCCCACACAACCTGCCACCCCTTACTTCAAGTGTGCCCTTTGACCCCAGTCACGAGAACAGAGTCCTGTAATCTCCTTCTGTCTTTAATGAGTCCCATAATGCCATACTCGTTCAGCCAAACAATCCTCCCAGTGCACAGGAAACAAGTGCAAGGTGCAAGGAAAGAAAGCAGAGGGACAAAGAAAGGGGCCTGACTAAACTAAAACCTAAAATAAATAAATAAATTTGTTATTTGAAATAAATTTTCATTCAAATAGAATATTTTATTAAAAATATAATTTTATTAAAAATAATTTTAAAAATCAGCTAGTTGCCAAGCTAGTATTTCTCATTTTTAATTAGTTTAACTTGATGTACTCAGATAACTAAAACTGAATTAAAAATGTATATAAAAAAAAACTATATAGACATATAAAAAAACTTGAAAAAATCAAAATAATCCAAACATCAAAAAAATATTCAAAAATATAATAGTATCTCAATAAATATAACAACAACAACAAAACTGGTTTGAAGTCTCTTCCAATGGACTAAAAAACTTCATGTAACAAGCAAATAAAAAATCTACTTTTAACCCACATATGCCCAAAAAAACAATTTTTTATATTGTTTTGAACATAAAAAATATTCTAAATAAAACATTATTATTACATAGCAATTTCATTGCTGTAACATTAAAACTCATCTTAATGAAAATCATCCTGCCTGGACACATTTGGCACTCTAGACGATAAAGTACAGACTATATGACACACGGCACACATGCTTTCACACCCCTACAATATAGCCTCTGTTTCTGGCCAACCATTCAGAAAGTCAGCCGTAGGTCACATGACCAACAAATATAGGTCACTTCAGGACAGCAGCATTCTGAGATTGCACTCGCATTTTTAATTATTCAGCAAACAAAAAATAGGATGGCATTAAGGATTACAGCAAAAATGGAAGCCAGACAGACACTTAGTCTGCTATCTAGTGCCAAAACAAAGGAAGCGGCGCTGTAAAAGACACCATTGTTCACCGAATCACCAACTCACTACTTTTTTTCCCACTAAATATTTATATTTTTTTATACTGTAGACCACCCAGCACATTAGTCCAAATGAATGCAGCCCTAAAATGCAGCAAAATAACACTGAAACTAATACCTAACCAAGTGTAAATGTTACTGCTTGCATTCCAACATGATGTGGTGCTCATGTTGGTATTTTAAGTTCGAATCTGACTCGCAACTATTCCAGATGCTGAAAAAGCGGCAAACAATTTGAAAAAATGCTGATTTGATCAAATATCAGCTATCTTCTCCTGAATCTAGAATGTGCTGTTTTGAAGAAAACAGAGACGTGTTTATCACATCAGTTAACCCTCTTACATAAGTCAGCATCTACGGTACAGGTATCTGCAGCGACTGTTACATTTTCTTAAAAATGCACCATGAAAAGAACTGGCGAGCACTGCAACATGCAAAGTTTACACTGGCATAACAGAGACAAAAAAGGGAAACGTGAAAGAACTTGCAGCTGCAACCTCAACAAGGGGCTTTGTGTGATACCTGCTGAAACATATCACAGATGGTTTAGGCAGATCTTCGAAGAAAAGCAGAAGCCTGTCGAAATGCTCTCGCACGGGTCAAGGCCTTGGCCTAATTGATTTCCTGTGGAAACTACACATGCAGGAATACACCATCAGTCATACCAACCTTAGTTCACATGGAGACCAAGTGCCCTGGATTTCAGTCAGTGTTATTTTAGTATCATCAAGCTACAATAATAGTTCATATTAATATTTTACATTAATTTGAGTTAAAATTTTAGTAATTTTGTTGTTGTTTTTGTCATTTTTAGTAGTTTTTTTTGTGTGTTCATAGTAAAGTATTTATTCATTTTTATTTAAATTTAAATTTTGTTACTTTAGTACTTAAACTTAAAATAAATTAAAATGAGAAACACTTTTTTTTCCAGTAATTTTTTTAAGATAATTTACTTGAGAAGCAAAACTGCAAAGAGTCAAGTATTTTTATGCAAAAATATTATAAAAAATAATAAAAATTGGAATAAAGATAATTATAAAAATATGCTATAAAATAAACATATATTTTAACTTACAATATTTTGAAGTGCATCTGTGCGTCCCAGTGAGGACAAATCTGTGTTATTTAAAGCTTCCTGAATATGTCCTCCCAATTCCATTAGTTTTATTAAGGCAAGATCAATGAGAAGCAGTCTGCTAAAATAAATCAGTTTAATAATGCAGGGCTGGAGCCAGTTATGGCCTGAGCGAGCATACATTTCAACACTGATTATTCAGGGCAGAAAATGTTGAAGTACATCAGATGCTCCATAAATACTAAAGACTTTGGCACTGGGAACGTTCTACCCTCTTTCAGTCACATAGTGAGTCAAAAAAGTAACAAACCTCCTATTGTTATGTGTTTATGGGTTTAAATTTATAATATGATTCATCCTATATGAGAGAGAGAGAGAGACAGAGAGAGAGAGAGAGAGAGAGAGAGAGAGATTCTGTTCTACTTTGGCACATCATTCATTTTTATTTAGGAGAACAAAAGAAATTTGTACTTAGAAAAAGTAAAAAGATCTGCACTCCCACAACTTAAAGAGAACAAATGAGTCTTCTCACACAAAAACACACTAGATTTTCTCTTTCAAGAGAAAAGTGAGGGAAATACCAGCGGGACAGAGGAGTACAAAGAGGCCGAGTAATGAGAAAGGAGTTCATTGTTCTGAAGAAGTGACTGTAGAGTCAATCTGACACAGGTATTCAGCAAATAAGGACGGCATTGTGCTAGCTAGCATGGAAAAACTCCAACATACAAACACCTGTTAGAGCCGACCAACAGTTGGGATTTAAAATGTCTTCAAAACTGGACGAGATTCCTTCATCCTTTCGCAATACATTTTTAGGACACAACAGGCAACAAGCAAAAGGCAACAGGGACCGTGTCCCATTATTTATCCCACAATCCTATGGGAAGTGCCAGCTTTCTGCACATCTGCTACGTCCATAGTAAAGAAAAATAAGTGGAGATCAACACTCTCCCTTTCTCTGTTTTCTTTTTTCTTTTATGACAGTCAGACACCACAACTATGTAAAGGTGTAAGGACTCCCAGCGGGGCTATTCACATCACTTCCAGCCCCCACCCAACATTTGCCCGACGTTTGCATTTCAAGCCCTTTTTACGCACGTCTCCTCCCAGGGCCGGCCAGGAGAGATACAGTTGCATTCATCTATTGTGTGGCAGCGTGGTGTATGCAGGCATGCTATTCTCTCTCGACTGCAAGTGACCGCTGTGATCTAATTACTGGCAGGAAGATGAAGTGGTCCCCCTTTTCCAGCCCTGATAGCTGAATCTGCTCTCAACAGTAAGGCCCAAAGGCCCCTGGCCCAGTCAAAGTTCACCAGCAACAGAGACGATACAGAGGTATAATAACTTAGGAATGCACTGATATTTTGATTCTGGCTGGCAGCGCTAAGCCATTGTTTATTTTTTTATGTTATAATTAATAAATGGCCGATATTAAAATTCTATACTATTTTGTCTAAATCTAAAAAATCATTATTATTATTGGCCGATATTTATATATTGTATATATATAAATAT
>NW_015540838.1:1584733-1592607 GCF_001515605.1 Sinocyclocheilus anshuiensis | reverse complement strand
ATTATATATATATATATATGTGTATATATATATATATATATATATATATATATATATATTGGTAGGGATGTTCCAAATTTTTTCCACATTTATATCTGATATAAAAATTAAAAATGAATAAATAAATAAATAAATCTGTAATATTTGCCGATATCTGATATACTGCACCATAAATTCTGCACCAATAAAATTAATAAATAATGGGGACATTCTATGTTATCCGATATAAATTTCCCCAAGTAAAAGCTTGAACTACTGTTGTGATTCATGTCATTAACAGTAATTAGTTAGCATTTTAAGAGGACTTTAAGTTTATATCTTATTCCAACAGCTCCAGTTTGAAGTTTTGTTTTTTTTTACAGGGAGAGGAAGGAATCAGACGGACCACACAGTAAGGAATGGTGGTTGGTCTGAAAAGCTCCATGGCAGTCACAGCTTATAAGAGCAGTCGTCACTCACTTCATTGTTCTGCAGACAGCTTTGTGAATCTGGAGGGATGCGAGCTCCCAGAATCTACTGTTAGCAGGGAAGGCTAAGTTCATATCCACGGAGACAGAGCTGTCATTTCTCTGAGATGCTTATCACATCCTGTCACAGAATACAATATCATTTGACAGCTGCTTCCATCAAAGACTAATGTAGTGTAACAGAAGATAATGCTACAATTACCTGGGTGCAATTCTGAATTATGATACTGTCTCTCTGGGAGAGCGAGTGCCTTATATTATATAGATAAATCAGTCCTCCTTTAATCCTATTTTGAGGCCGCAACACACTGCTGTCCCAACTGTATCTCTCACACATCATCTCAAAGATGTCCAAAATGCTATTCAGGACATCCCCGTCAGCCATTTTCACTGCCTACCTCCAATAGTGCCAAAAAAAGTTCAGTTGTATAGAAGCACAAGTTCTCGTTTAAAAACAGATCTAGCACAAAGTCTAACAGGAAAAGGTTGTCAGGATAGAGTTGAAGTTGCAACTTCAAAGTCCAAGTTAAAGTTCAGCTCTTTTCAACACCTTACTCTACATCTTAAATTACGGCTAATAGCTAATTCCATTAGCATAATGCGTGCTTGTCTTTGCTGATGAGGCTTTATTATTGCAGTGAGGTACCTTTTCTGTTCCCATAATCAAACAGCAATAAAGGGAAGGAAATCATAATTCCACCCTGGCTGTACAAGTCTGGGTTTTGATTTCAGTGTTTGGAAATGATAGACAGAGAAGCATAATGTAAGCATAAATCATACCAACATACCAAAAATAACTATTTAAATAAAATCACTATTTAAAAAAAAAACTGTTCACAATGTTTTACATATGCACCAGCCTTGGCCAAGAGCTCCAAAAAAACTTGGGGAATTATTCCTTTGAGATTACTAAACTAACTTAAATGATTATTCCAGGTTCAACAGGATACAAAACACTCATAGCATAATGTTCATTATCTTGACTTACTTCACTTGATTTACCTCAATTTGACTTGATTTACCTTAATTTTTTGCTGTTATTGAAATAACAAGGGACAAGTTGCAATTATATTTTGTAGTAATCATTATTATGTCAAATATGCTGTCGATTGAGCTTAACTTGTAATGAACCCGGAAAATTGAGGTACAAAAGAGTGTACTGTGAGAGCCATTCTTGTACTGGGGATATCCTCACCATTAAAGAGATTGAGGTTAATTAAAACCATAGCGGCAGCTGTAAAATCATTTGTGGGAATGAAGATGAGAGCAGCCCACTTAGTCTATCTCAACAGCCCATCAGTCCACCCCAGTGTAATGACATCACCCGGCAGGGTCACATCCTCCCAGACCTCTCAGACAGAAAAGAAGAGAAGGACAACACACAAGTCTTCTCTCAAAGAATCTAAGAATGTGAAAACAAAGTGGGAACAAAAGGAAAGGGAGGACAAATCTGTAACATTCCACATCCTGTCTTCTCTTATCTGGCCGGGGGCCACATCGTTTGAAGATATGCCCGAGTTCAGATATGAAGAGTCGAGAGACCCAGGAGAAAGACAGAGCTTTCTGTGAACAGGAGCAAAGCTTTTCCCTGGCTATTTATTATTCTGCAATATCTCCCTCCAGACTAAGCCATTGGAAAGCAGTTTCTTTGCAACTCAAGGCATCTGCTAGAGCCACTGCAGGCGTTTTATTGTTTCCTGACACCTTAAACTGCCTTTTAAAAGAATATTCCTGGTTTAGTACAAGTTAAGCTCAATAATTACCATAAATTACCATAGAAATGTCCATTTGTCCCTACTTTTCTCTACCAAAGTCTGAAAGTCAAAGTCAAAGTGGTCGGTTTAGAGTAACAAGGTAAAATTATTACCAACAAACCACATAATTCACTTCTGGACATGAAAAAGTAACATTCGCGACAAGGTGGAAAGACTGGTGATGGTTGGCTGAAAATGAAAACAGCTGTTACTACAGCCCACATAAGGTTATAATTGAATATTTTTAAGAAAAAGCTAATGATGTGACAGGTGCACCAGGCTTTTTGTCATTCGTTGGAAATGCAAAATCTCCTGACATGCCTTATCAATTCAGACCATATGTTAGATACGTCTGCTTTCCATTACTTCCAGTTAACCACCAGCCTGTTGCACACTGAACTTGGACTTGTACCAGCTCTGGCTGGATCGGGTGATTGACACCAGATGTAGAACCGGCCAGCTTCCTTTTCCTTTTTCTGACCGCAAGGGGTGAGCCGAGGTTTTCCTCAAACCAGCTCCACAAAAGCTCAGCTTCCTGGATCTGTTGCGGATAAGAGCTGTCAAGAGTAGCATATTTGGCAACAGAGGTTAACAGTGCCTAGCGGGGTGTCTTGCATTGACATTTTCCAGGGTTGCCAGGCAAATGGTGGGATGGGCGGCTACCGCAGCATGCGCCGAGTGTGTGTAGATGGTTTAGGTAGCTAATTTGGACTGCAATCAGTTAGTATTTCCTGCCACATGGAGGCTAACAGTGGATTGTGGTGGGAACAGAGCCCAGAAGCTGGGCTAACGGGTAGACATTTCATTAACAGCACAGTTGCTGATTTTTAGAAGACCCTGGGTGACCATAATGAGTAATGAATAGCAGTAGTGGGGAAATGAGTGAGTTATCAAGGTCAACTGGAGTGGTTCAGCTCCAAGCGCAAAAGGAAGACTGCCACTAGTCAAGGTGAGCCAGGTCTCAATACTTATGTCGCATGATGGTTTAAATGTGCATTAACCCTTTGGGGTCGACTAACACGGATACGCGTTTTGTGGCATCTTCTCCTGATAACACCGAAAAGAACTTAAATTACACTTTCAGTTTTGATCTTACAGATAAGAGCAATACATCAATCGAATCTGTAAATGGTCTACTTTTATTTGTATACACACATAATAACAATAAAACTTTGTGCATTTATAAAATAAAGAAAACAAACAGGGTGCTCTGTCTGCCGCCTTGGTCTGCGTGATCTTTATTTAGAAACGCGTCATTAAAATGAACTGTAACTCAGCAAATACTCAACAAAGAGACATGAGAGATATATCTATAGAAAGCTTGACATGTCTACTTTTAATCTAAGCAAGTCTTATCGAAAGCAAATATTCTGTGATAAAGTAATCCATATGAAACCAACGCGATGTCCAGTCTTTCACGTCTCCCTTCATTATCTCTAATGCGACCACGCCCATGCGTTGAGCGCGCTATAGATATTATAAGCATCCACGTGAAGCGCGTGGCATGTAAACGCCCACATCACAGCAAACAAAGCAGCAAGACCTCAAGTTTTTTTAATTTTACTGTTCGCGTCGCGCTGAGAGGAATAAGACAGAATTCACCTCAAGAAGCTTTGGATTACCTCAGGAAAAAAACAATGCAGCGGCTTGATCCAGCAGTGATCATAAACATGAGTAAGTCTTTTTTATTAACCTACTTGTATTAGTTTTCACATAACTTCTACACATTTTATCTGGACCTTGATCGTGGTAATTACATTGCTGTCTATGGGAGGGTCAGAGAGCTCTCAGAATTCATCAAAAATATCTTAATTTGTGTTCCGAAGATGAACTGAGGTATTACGGATTTGGAACGACATGAGGGTGAGTAATTAATGAAGAATTTTCATTTTTGTGTGAAGTAACCCTTTAATGTGTTCTTTCTCGTATGCCACAATGTTCAGATTTGACAGGCAACAGCAAAAGTGTTACTTTTTGCCCCATACAGAAAATAAAAGCATTTCAAAATAAAGGTCCTTTTTTGTGATCTTTCCCATTCACTCTGAATGGCCAGTCATTTTTGACCGGGAACACCACAAGTGTGACTTTGTGCCATTTTGTACAAAATAAAAGCCTTTCAAAACAAACTCCCTGATTAAACATTAAAGTACACTAGTGTGATAAACAGAGCAAATTTTCTTCAGTTTTTATTTAATATTGTGAAAATTATTCATAAATAATGCTTTTTTCACTCAAAAAATTAGGTGCCTACTCTCAGATAAATGAGGCCTACGATTAATCAGAATCAAATATAAATACAAAACCAGTCTTAAATGAAAGAAAATAAGTTTACAAAAAGATTGAATCCAATATTTGGTGATAATATCAAAAAATGTGTTTATGTATATATATTCTGTTTATGTATATACTGTATTCTATATATAGTACCAGACAAATGTTTGGACACACGAATGGGAAAGTGTCCAAACTTTTGACTGGTACTGTACTATAATATACACAAAGAATATCGGCTGATATATCGGTATCGGCCCTTTTTTTACTCCCTAATATCGGTATAGGCCCCAAAAAACCCATATCGGTCGGGCTCTAATAATTATCATAATGGCCTCCTTTTTAGATCGATTGTACATCCATGTTCGACCAAAAGCATCCAAAAATAGGCTGGTTACCATGATTAAGTGTTAAATATTTAGCTAGTTGGCCACCATATGGACCATCATTATGTCAGTTAGCACATTAACTTTTTCAGACCTACAATACTAAAATTAAAATAAAGTAAAAATAACTAACAATAATAGAGTGAAAACTAAATAAAAAATAAAACGTAAATTAAAAATTCTAAACCATACTAATCTTGTTGGAGACTTGTGAGATTTTATGTGAGAATGCAACATTACATAGGTACATATTAGTCAATGTATTATTGATTTCTTTCAGTGTTAAAAGTTTCAGACGTGGGGAAAAATACTTACTGAACCTTTAACACCTTGCAAATGAGAGGCCTGCTGATGTGAGATCAGCTCTGAAAGGGCCACTTAGCATGGTTTATTTTACAGGGCTCTCAGGGGAGCAGCCAGCTGAACTAAGCAGGTGAAAGGAATCTGTGGCCTTCAGAACAAGCATATGGTCATTGTCTGTACTTGACAGACAGGGTGAACAAAATGCTTCAAATTAGGGAAATCAGCAGAGGGGAAACAGAGCCTTGAAAGTAGTGTTGCGTTCGTCAACGAAAATTATGACTAAATATCGTCGTCAACGAACCTTTATCACGTGACGAAAACGAGACGAGACGCAACGTAAATGCTGGTCATGTGACGATGACTATAATTAAACTTGACTAGACTAAAAAGAGTATGAACGTGACTAAAACTAATAAAAACTAAAATGACAGCTTCACACAAAGACTAGACTAAAACTAAAATTAAAACAGGCCGCCAAAAACAACACTACTTGAAAGTATTTCAAACACACAGACTACATTACAGCAAAAGCATGACACAGGAAATTCTTCACACCATAAATGAAATATCTTCATTGAGTGTCAATGATGTGGTCATGTACTTCGTTCTGAGGGGACTAAGCAAATAACTTCTCAGGTTACGTATGTAACCATGGTTCCTCGAAGGAACGAACAACCGAACCAGCTGCTCTAGAGACCTCCGCAGAGGTGGCGAGCCTCTTAGCACCGCTACGTTCCCGGGCGGTGAGTGAGAGTGGCGCTCGCGGGAGACCGCTGTGCCCTGTAACTCCGGCAGGGTTAGCAGACCGATCTCCTGAGGGCACTGAGGCGAGACGGACACCGTGTAATGCGGTGTAACCCGCTGCACCCCAGAGGGGACTGCACTCATGAGTCCTGGGCCAGTGGCATCAGGACTTTTTGGCCGAGGACCTCTTAGTCTTAAGTACGGTCCGCATATCCGGATTAGACTTCGAGGCCCCCAACCTAGAGCGTCGCCTCGACCCACTGTCTCGACACAGGGGCGTACGTGAGGCCACGCTCTGTTTTTGTACGTCCCTGTATGAGGAGACGGTACCCGGATGGGGCTGCTCACGCCCAGCAGCCCCCAGAGCTAGAGAGCGGCGAGGGAGAAACCGCTGGAATGCCGCCGCCTGTTTACGGGTCTCCTGGTACCTGTCGACGACCGAATTGACGGCGTCGCCAAACAGGCCAGAAGGCGCAAGTGGGGCGTCCATTAGGCAGACCTTGTCTCTCTCTTTCATATCTGACAAGGTCAGCCATAAATGCCTCTCTGCCGCCACCATCGCTTTTTCTCTTTAGTGGCGCGGAGAGACAAATCAGTGGTTCTCCTGAGCTCGGTAATATCCTCGGATTTTACCTGCTCACCCTCATCTAGCTCTTTCAGCAGGTCGGCTTGGTACGCCTGTAACACCGCCATGGTGTGTAACCGCGCTCATTCACCCCCGCCACATTGCCATAATAATCGGAGGCGGGAATAAAGAGGCGGGCCGAGAACGGTCCTCCCCATGACTTCGACACCTCGGTGTGGAGGTCGGGGAAAAAAAAGACAGGCTCCGGAGCGGAGGTGGTGGCTTAACACGCAGAAAACGTTCGTCTAATTTGCTTTTCTGCGGCTCAGTCATTTTCTCGGCGGGCCAATCTATTGGTCTGATTACACACAAGGTTCAGAGCCGGTCACGCTGAAGGGCGTTCCCTAAGCGTCTTCCGACACAGCTCGAGTTCCTGAAGAGGAACTTGCAGAGTGAAGAACTTGTTCTAGTCATAGAGCAAAACATGCCATCTTATCTATAAAACTAGACCAGATTATACTTTTTATGGCTTGCTTTCAAATTTCTCCTTAGAGTCCTACATGTTAATGATTGTTCTAATTATTCTGTATTTTCTTTGTATGCGATTGATATGGAGTAGCAATTTGACCATTTTATGTTAAATAAGTAAATTAAAGATTGCTCTGATCTGTCACATATTGAGTTAAACGGATCGCAGTTGATCCGTAACACGTACGGATGAGACCCTACCGTTCGGCACGCACGTGATTCGCATTTGCCAATTTACACGTACAAGCAATTTTAAACCACAGGAAGAAGAAACGAAAGAGAGCTCAATTCGTTACTCATGCGCTGTTCTTGCACACAATCAAAGCGCGTAAAAGCATAGACACGTGTTTCCGACAGCGCGGAAATACCGAGTTGCGTATACATAGGCCTGCACATAAAAATTAGCCTATGTCAAAAACCCTTCACATCATTGTCATTCTCTGTGCTTTAAATTTTTTTTTCTTGCTTATCCGAAAAATAGTCCGATCTGTGAAAAAAACCCACAATATAATGTGTTGAACCACTATATAATGCTATAATAATACATAATAGCATAATATATATATATATATTAGGCTATATATATCCCATCAAACCCCCACCCGTCCAGCCGGTCCGTGAGAATATTTTCCAAACGTAACTGGTCCGTGGTGTAAAAAAGGTTGGAGACCCCTGGTCTAGGTAGTTTGCTATTCGTATTCCCATCGAAGTGGGGAGAGGGCTGCATTCATGCACTTGGTGAAAGTGCGTGAGCTAATGGCTGATTTATACTTCTGCGTTGGACCTACGCCGTAGCCTTTACGCCGTAGGCTATGCGTCAGTTTTCATTTATACTTCTGCGTCGTTGTCCGCGTCA
>NW_015540838.1:1581459-1582828 GCF_001515605.1 Sinocyclocheilus anshuiensis | reverse complement strand
AGCCTAATATATATATATATATATATATATATATATATATTAATTCGGCTATATACCCCCCCAGCCAGTCTGCGAGAATATTTTCCAAACATAACCGGTCCGTGGTGTAAAAAAAGGTTGGAGACCACTGCTATAGCTTGTTTAACACTAGGGGTGTCAGGGTTAGGGGTGAAGGATGGAGCGAGGACTCAATAACGCTGGAAGAATAAGCTTCTTTATTAATAATAAAACAAAACAAAGCAAAAACTACCCCGTAGGGGAAAACACAGCTGGCAACTTGACTGGCTGGCACACAAGGAACATTCGATGACGAAATGGCACAGGACTGCAAACACAAGGACAATAAATAGGGAGCAAATGAGGAGGGAAACGAGGGAACACATGTGGGGCAAATTAACCAATAATCAGGTAACAAGATGGGTGGGGTCAAGACAATTGACATGAGAGCACATGGCACACAGGAAACAAAGACAAAAGCCATGTGCTCACACAAAACAAAAACACAAGCACATGGCCATGACAACATGAAAGCACACAGCCAATGAAAAACACAAGACATAACATGACAGCACGCAGCCGAAAATATGAGCTGCGTGCAACAACACAAGATAACAGTAAAGCACGCGGCCGAACATGAATCGCGTGCTACACAAAACACAATCCATTTGGACAGAAGAGCGTACGGTCTGAGCGAACTCGAGACCGCACACTCCCACAAAAAGACTGAACATGGAGCATGAGTGTTCAAACTAGTGGTCGACCGATATATCGCCAAGGCCGATATATCGGCTGATATTTGGCATTTTTCAAATATCGGCATAAAGGAATTAAAATGTATACAAAAAGTATTATAACGATTGCTTTTATATTATTAGTAATAGAAAGGCAAATATTATTATACTTTCTCATTTGCCATCAGCATTCAGCAATTAAGTTACGCATTTACATAATTTAAACAAATCTTTGAATGGCTAATTAAAATTTAATTTCACAAACCTTGCAAGCTTAGTCGTATCCAGTTGTGAGATCTTGTGAAGTGTGCATGTGACCTGCATGATCGCGTGTTCTCTGCGTGAATTTCGGTCTGTGCAAATTGAATGCTTTAAACATTAAATTCGTGATTTCAAATTATGCTGCGCTTTATGCATTTGCCTATTGTCATATTCATGTAATTTTCACTGTGTGCTGTATGTAAAATGAGTGTTACCTTGGCTTTATTTGAAAAAATATGATTCCCAATGCACACGAACTTCCCAGGATACTGAGTGCTCTGTTGGTTACAGTTTACTTCCTTTTTAATTATATTTTTATTAAATATATATTGATTTGTGAAAAATACTTTGTCATCTAAAGTATAAGTATGTTTATT
>NW_015540838.1:1574846-1581205 GCF_001515605.1 Sinocyclocheilus anshuiensis | reverse complement strand
TTTTATTTTATACATTTATTTTTTTATCCATTTTCAAATGATTTCAAATTTCTTAAATATTAATTAAAATAATTTGATCGGCTTTATATCGGCCATCGGCCACCCTGCTTTCCAAGATATCGGCATTGGCTGTCAAAAAAACAATATCGGTCGACCACTAGTTCAAACCCTGACACAAAACCGAAACTCGAGACATGAGTGCCGGGGTCCGAATACCATGCTCCAACAAGACACAAGGCACGCAGACAACATGAAAACAAGACATGACGGGAGCGTCAGGACTCTGTCACAAAACCACAAGAAAACGAGACCAAAGTGACAGAACCCTGACAAGGGGTGTAACGATATACCAATGCCACGGTTAGGTTCATATCACCGTTTTGGAGCCTCTGTTCTGTTTGCTTTGGGGGTAGGGTTCATCGCACGGCACCAGCAATGCTAAAGAACACTAGATTCACTTTCAACTTAATAATAATAATAATAATAACAACAATAACAATAATTGCTCTGTTAGTTAATGTTAATTAATGCATTAACAAATGAGACTTTAAAAATTGTTGCTTTGTAAAGTGTTACCAAAAAATTTTAATAAAATAAAATAATGCCTAAATAATGGAAACAAGTCATTGGACAACATTACTTAAGCTAAATATAAAAATACATGTGCCATGGATAAAAAAATGGAATAGCCGAACAATAAGGTAATGATTTTAATCAAGTATGTAGTAACTTAATCTGACACTCGAGAGTCGCGAGCTGTTTGAGAGGCGGCTGTGCGTGCTTTGGCTGAGAGCGCATTGAAGACCGTCTCTCAGAGAGTGCACGAGTACTTTATGGGTTAAAATAGCTTGAATGTTTAAATTGGCATGACTTAAAATGATGTGCAACTGACAATTCCGTCAACTGTCCGAAACGCGTGCTAGTCTTGTATTGCAGCGTGCAGCTCGCTTGCAGAGCAAACTCAACATGGATATTATGAATGTGAGGCTATCTGTGCATTCTGAGAAAGTTGGAGAAGACGCGGAACTCAATCCCAATCACTCACACTGCTTGTGAAATTCCGTCTCACAGAAAGTTTTAAAATGACTGATCTGCTCTGATAATCTGTTTGGATTCGACCTACATGCTATAGTGCATAAATGTTTGCGGGAATTTCCCGCTTTATAATCACAAAATCTGCGGGAATGTGTAGAATTATGCACAATGCCCGCAATCCCGCACCAAAATTCAGGCCTTTATTATATTGCACAAAATCAAGTTACGTAGTCAGAATGTGTAACTTACGGTGGCCGAGAAGTGCAGAGCAAATCACAATTCAAGTCAGAAAACACAACGACAAATCCGAAACCAAATTAACAAGTCAGAAAACAAAACAACAAATCAGACAAACCGGAAAAGGTATGAATAGTTTGAGACAGCGCCATTGGTTTGGGATTACTCACCGCTGACTGGACGAGACATCTGTCAATCAATGTATACAGGGAAGAACCAGCCGAAGAACAGCAGAGTCGTGGTGGAAAGTTCGGAGATGGTATTAAAGTAGCTCAGTTTAAATGTATTGTATGAATTGCCCTTACTATGGAATAAAAAATACGGAGTGTATGTTTACATTTAGTTAAAATGGCTGTAAAACATCAGCTCCAGTGGCGCAGATGGATAAGCACTAGTCATTGGCTTTTTGACGCGATCGACCCGGGGAGAAAAAAAAGTTCGGCAAAAGGTGGGATCGAACCCGAGTCGATCGCGTCAAAAAGCCAAGGGCACGCACTTATCCATCTGCGGCACTGGAGCTGATGATTTCTAACCACTTTTAACTAAATGTAAATAGACACCCCGTATTTTTTATTCCATAGTAAGGGCAATTCATACAATACATTTAAACTGAGCTACTTTAATACCATCTCCGAACTTTCTACCACGACTCTGCTGTTCTTCGGCTGGTTCTTCCCTGTATACGTTGATTGACAGATGTGTCGTCCAGTCAGCGGTGAGTAATCCCAAACCAATGGCGCTGTCTCAAACTATACCTACCTTTTCCGGTTTGTCTGATTTGTCGTTGTGTTTTCTGACTTCTTAATTTGGAGTTCGGATTTGTCGTTGTGTTTTCTGACTTGTTATTTTGTTTTCAAATTTGTCATTGTTTTTTCTGACTTGTTATAATGTTTTCTGAATTGTTGTTGTGATTTCTGAATTGTTATTTTGTTTTTTAGACTTGCATTTGCGTTTGTTATTTTGTTTTCAGAATTGTGATTTGCTCTGCACTTCTCGGCCACCGTAGTAACTCCTGTAGACATGCTTTTTATAACAACACGCTAAAAATGACAGCTAAACCCTTAGAATTAACAACATTTTTTACAATAGTGCTCTCATTATAAGGTTATGTATATGAAAGTCCCAGTCATAGTTATTAATGTTCTGCATTTCTGTTTTAAGCTGTGCGCGCTGAAGATCACCAATGAAGCACTTTGATAGCGGCTTTTTAATCAACAGGATTTAACTCATCAGATTCATCTCATATAGGATACACTTCGTTATTTTTAATACATAGCCTTAATATTACAACTTATATCTGCACAAAATGACCTGAATGCACAAGTGAATGTGCTGCTCTGAATGTGTAACTCCTGTTGTGGATGCGTTCTTCACGCAACAACGTGCAGAAACACGGCAACTAAACTCTAAAAATTCACAGCATTTTATTATAATAGTGTTCTCATTATAATGTTATGTATATGACAGTCCCAGTCATAGTTATTAATATTGTTCATTGTTGTTTGTGCTGCTCGTGCTGCGCGCTGAAGAGATAATCACCGTACTGAAGTAGGCCTACAATGAAGTGCTTCTCATAACTCAACCAAATGCATCTTATATGATACATTGCAAAATATTGCAACTTACAGTTCCACAAAAGCTGTGAGTGGCTGCACAAGCAAACTTGACTGTGTTAGTCATGAAGATATATCTCTGTGGATGCATTCTTTCCATAACAACGTGCTGATACATGGCATATTCTTTTACAGTTGTGTTCTCATTTTAATTTTATGTAGCCTATATGACAGATTTGTTCCGCACATGTTGCCCTTAATGGTACCTTCCTTTTCAAAGTGATTCAAGCAATTCAAAACCATCATGGCCCTACCTGTGTAAAGTGTCTCAGCAGGGGGCGGGGTAGGCTAAGAGAGTACTGCGGTGCGTACCATGGGTGGTGTATCGCGATTTTTCGGTTTGGTTTGAATATTGTTACACCCCTATTTAACACCTTAATAGACTAAATGCATGGCTGCTGTCGGTATGCTGTACGTACTATCAAATTCCTTAAAGAGTGTCAGCACTGTCTTTTGCCCTGTGACAGCACAATTTACTCACTCTATCCCTCCCTTCCTGCAAACAGCATGTCTTGATGTCTTTTTCACCCATCATTTCCCTAATCAAAGTTCATTTGCACATTTTCAAATGGTGACTAACCCAGCACATAAACACTGACTCACTAACCTCTAACTTCTGACCTCAATCACACTCTCTTATCAAGAGTAGTCTGCTTTTAAACAATGTACTTGGCAAGCAAAGTGTCCCGCACGAGTCTGAAAGAAAAACACATTTCCTTAAGATGTTGATTTGTAGCAATTACCCTTTATATTGTTTGTTTATATTTTTATAAACAGATTATAAAATACACTCAATAAATACATTTAAGGTAATAAATACATTAATTAATTAATTTAATTAATTTGTCTGTTTGTTTATTTGTTTGTCAATATTGCAATAAAAAAAAATAGGTCAAAAGTATTTATTAATGCATTGGGAAACCATTCTAGCATGATCTTTCCTCTCAAATACCAATTAGCCATGATTTGCAAAAGCTCACTGAGCAGCACTACAACATCTTTAAAGTTCTGACAGCAAGTTCCCTCATTACACACCGTGTTGCTTTTATCCATAGAAGAAAAAAACACTTCTGTTCAACAATGCAATACTCGCTACTCCACATTTACAAAGGCAGGAGCTCAGCAGCTCAGGCTACAACAAATGATCTCTAAACACTGAGGGAAGGTTGTAACAGCAGAAAGTCTCCATGCAGATTTTTTGAGCTCTCTGTCTCTCTCTGAAAATCAGCTTTCTCTTTTTCTGTTTGTCTCTCCATCACATACCCAAAAACCCATTCACTGAACTGCTGGCCAAGAGTTTGCCTTATAACCTGTAAGCCAGAACAGAGGAATAAGAGAGCATAAGCACAACAACTCAAAACCGAGCTTGAACATATTTGGTTAAAAACACCCCCTTTCCCTGTCTATCTACCCTCTATATTCTCTTGAAACACCTGTGTCCACACCACCACATTTTGCAAAGCCTTTTGTGATGCAGGTAGCAATTAATTTAGTCCCTGCATGACTCCTTTCTGCAATCTTTGTTTGAACTCGTGACTGAAAAACAGAAAAGATCCAGACCCATTAGTGGAGGACAGGCTTAAAGCCCCCATGAATGAAAGGCAAAAATGAGCTTCGTCGCCATCTTTTTGTGATTCCTCTCCTCTCTGCACCCAACAATCCATTTCCAGAGTACACAGGCTCCATCAAACAAGACAGGCTAACAGTAAAACTGTACAAACACAGTTATCTTTGAACTTCTGTGGTACAGAGCGTGAATGAAATCTCTCGTTTTTGAAAAAGCAGAAAAAGGTACCATTTTGAAAAAACGAACACTTGCTCTTACAGAGCTTCCACCAAAAGTCCATCACAGAGCACTGAATGGAGAAGAATGTTAAAAATGTGTAAAAAGCCTTACGAAACCAATTTATTACGATTCATTTGACTGTCTAGAGAACAAATTCCTCCACGACCATAAAGTAAGATGCAAATATCAACTAACGCAAGGAGAGAAGATGCTATAAAGTGTTTCCTTCGGCTGTTTGTTACTCAAGAGCGACATTAATACCAGGGTGGAGCTTGTGTGTTGAAAGATGAATCCAAGAAAAGGTTGAAAGGTGAATCCAGAGGTCATGCTGGGGTCGTTAAAGGAACCAGAAAAAAAAGGATTTACATCGACTGTCACAAACAGAAGCACACCTGCAGACTGCAGTGATTTATGCAGGGTGCGGCTACAGGACGGGGACTTGCTTCAGGACAACTGAAGAGGTGAAATGAGACAGGAAGTACTAAAGGGATATGGACAGAAAAAATGGTCAAGCAATCAGATTCAAATATACACATCTATGCATAAATAGCGGTGAGAGGAAACCAGTGAATCCTGCATTAATTTTGATTTCATCCATAAAAAAAAAGTTAATTCCCATTCATTAGTTATGCATGTCTTGAAACGTTCATTTGTATTTTCATATGCATTCATATAAATGTACATGAACTACTCTGCGTCGTGGTACTCTCGTGAATGCGCGGCGGAGACTGACATGGAAGAGAACAATTGTTGAATAAAGTCGTTATTTTTGTTTTCTTTGCGCACAAAAATATTCTCGTAGCTTCATAAAATTACAGTTGAACCACTGATGTCACATGGACTATTATAACGATGTCCTAACTACATTTATGGGCCTTGAACTTGTCAGTTGCGTTGCATCTATGTAGGGTCAGAAAGCTCTCGGATTTCATCAAAAATATCTTAATTTGTGTTCCGAAGATGAACTAAGGTCTTACGGGTTTGGAACGACATACTCCGACTGGATTCGTCTGAAAGAAGAAAGTCATATACACCTAGGATGACTTGAGGGTGAGTCATTTATGGACTAATTTTCATTTTTGGGTGAACTAACCCTTTAATGACAGAATTCCTATAATTTTTGGGCGAACTATCCCTTTAAAGTGGTTCTTTATACACCTGAGATGTGTGTCTCTTTCTCTCTCTCTTATGATGCATTCATAGAAATCAACATGAGTCACACAAAAGACCCCTTGCAGATCCATAGCTGTTAGTTCTTCTTGACCTCCTTAAAGGGATAGTTCACCCAAAAATGAAAATTTGATGTTTATCTGCTTACCTCCAGGGCATCCAAGATGTAGGTGACTTTGTTTCTTCAGTAGAACACAAACAAAGATTTTTAACTCAAACCGTTGCAGTCTGTCAGTCATATAATGTAAGTAAATGGGAATCACGACTTTGAGAGTCAAAAAAAACATACACAAACAAAACCAAATTAAACCCTGCGGCTCGTGACGATACATTGATGTCTAAAGACACGAAACGATCGGTCTGTACAAGAAACTGAACAGTATTTATATAGTTTTTTTACCTCTGATTCACCGCAATGTCCGAACTGTTCGAACTGTCCTGAGAGGCGGCGCATACTCCTGAGCACGTTCTCAACAGCCGGTGCATGACGCGTCTTCTTCTTCTTCTTGCTTTACGGC
>NW_015540838.1:1566476-1574477 GCF_001515605.1 Sinocyclocheilus anshuiensis | reverse complement strand
TATTATGTTTTGAATATGGATATTTTTCTTACAAAAACGCATCGATTCGCTACAGGAGGCCTTTTGTTCACCCCCCGGAGCTGTGTGAGACTTTTTTTTTATGGATGAGCACTTTTTCTTTTGGATCTTTTGGACTGATGCACTGCAACACCCGCTGAGTGCCATTAAACAGCTTGAAAGATCAATTAATATAACTTTAATATAACTCAGACTGGATTCGTCTGAAAGAAGAAAGTCATATACACCTAGGATGACTTGAGGGTGAGTCATTTATGGACTAATTTTCATTTTTGGGTGAACTAACCCTTTAATGACAGAATTCCTATAATTTTTGGGCGAACTATCCCTTTAAAGTGGTTCTTTATACACCTGAGATGTGTGTCTCTTTCTCTCTCTCTTATGATGCATTATCAACATGCAACATGAGTCACACAAAAGACCCCTTGCAGATCCATAGCTGTTAGTTCTTCTTGACCTCGGATAGTTCATAGTTCACCCAAAAATGAAAATTTGATGTTTATCTGCTTACCTCCAGGGCATCCAAGATGTAGGTGACTTTGTTTCTTCAGTAGAACACAAACGAAGATTTTTAACTCAAACCGTTGCAGTCTGTCAGTCATATAATTCTAGTCAATGGACTCCACGGCTTTGAGAGTAAAAAAAAAACACACAGACAAAACCAAATTAAACCTGTGGCTCGTGACGATACATTGAGGTCTAAAGACACGAAACGATCGGTCTGTACAAGAAACTGAACAGTATTTATATAGTTTTTTTACCTCTGATTCACCGCAATGTCCGAACTGTTCGAACTGTCCTGAGAGGCGGCGCATACTCCTGAGCACGTTCTCAACAGCCGGTGCATGACGCGTCTTCTTCTTCTTCTTGCTTTACGGCAGATCGCAGACTTATAAGTGCATTACCGCCACCTATCTCTCAAATGGACCATTGACACTATCTACAAACTCAATTAGGATGCACTAATGCACTAAGTCTGCGATAAAAAAATGATATAAATACTGTTCAGTTTCTTGCACAGACCGATCGTTTCGTGTCTTTACACATCAATGTATCGTCACGAGCCGCAGGGTTTAATTTGGTTTTGTTTGTGTATGTTTTTTTGACTCTCAAAGCCGTGATTCCCATTCACTTCCATTATATGACTGACAGACTGCAACGGTTTGAGTTAAAAATCTTTGTTTGTGTTCTACTGAAGAAACAAAGTCAGATAAACATCAAATTTTTTGTCTTTTTTCATGATTTTTGGGTGAACTATCCCTTTAAGTTTAACCTGCCTTACTTTTGGGATTTTAGTTAGAGAGCCACTCCTAGATGAAGTTTGATATCGCTCCAATTTATCTGCATGGAAAAGTCTTTAGAAATGATTTTAACATGACTTTTCCAATCTCGAAAGCACATTGTTCTTTTTTAGATGCTTAGAAATCTCTGTGTCTTGGGTGTGATTTCTCCTTGTATGAGCTTATTATCGACTAGGGATATGCAAAATTACCTATGTTTAAAATTGACTCGTTAGTTGGTTGTCTTCAAATCGGATGTATTGTTTCCAGGGTGTTTGAGAGTTCTTGTATTAAAAACCTATGGAAGCCTGTTTCCGCCACTGAATAAAAAATAAAAGTAATTGCGACTTTTTATCTCACAATTCTGATTTTTTTTTAATAATAAAGTCAGAATTGCGAAATATAAATTCGCAATTACGGGAATAAAAGTCAGAATTGCGAGATATGAACTCACAGTTGTGAGAAAGAAAAAGAAAGTCAGAATTGCGAGATATAAATGACTTTATATCTCATAATTCTGACTTTATTTCTCAGAATTGCGACTTTATACTTGCAATTGCGTGTTATAAAGTCAGAATTGCGAGATAGAAACTCGCAATTCTGAGAACAAAAGTCATGATGTAATGAAATAATGCAGGGAGATGGCATTTTTAAAAGTTGGAGTACAAAAAAAAACAACAAAACAAAAACAAAAAATGACAAAACAAAAAAACAACACAAAACAAAAAACAAAACACAAAAGCACTATTACTGTCTACCATTGTGACTTATCCCTTTTATCTGTAGGTTCAAATTATATTTTCAAAACATGCTGGATCAATGTGTTCAATAAACACATAAAAAGTATACCTTTAATCTCTGTAATGTAAAGTTGTTTAATTATAACCTATTTTCTAGAACTGACTTTGAGGTTTGCTTATTTAAAGTTTTATTTATTCAGGATGACAGATAATCCTCTCACCAATGTATCGAGTACTTGAATTTGACTTCTTTCCCCACATTCCATCGGCATCTGCAATGCCCACCTAAAGGAATTTTATTATCCCTTTCTCTGGGATTCTGCTAGGGTTCTGCAAGCACCATTTTGCAGGAGTAGTGTTTCTTTTGTCCCACAGATGTCAGAGTAATCAGATTACTGCAAACCGATAAGGGCACTCATCTCCGAGTCACTGTTATGGCAGCCTTTGAGCTGCCTGTCTGAAAGCAAGCTTTTCACTGGGGAGGATCGGACAGTAAAAAGACTGAGCATTTTCAAGCCCATCTGTCAAACTCTGACAGGGTATGGATGTTAGCTTTAAATAGTCTGCTTCCAGGGCATATGTTGGGAGGAAAAGGATGATGCTTCCCTCTGTGTAGATATCTGCAGCTTAGAGGAACTGAGCACTTAGATGAGGCTCTTTGAAGAAGCACAGATAAATACACATGGGATCTCAAGCACACTTCCTGACTCACTCCCTTCACTCTCTCTCTACCTCACCATTTACACTTTTTGATCTAATTTCAGCACTGATAAAAAAAATTTCCATCTGCTTAATTTAAAATAATTAATGTGTCAAATAAGGTGATTGACTTTAAGTTAAGTTTTAACGAGTCAGAAAATGTTCAGTTACTATGAGATTACTGTACTGGAAATGAGCCTTGCCATGAATGGAATAGTTTAACTAAAAATTAAAACTTGCTGATAATGTACTCAACCTCAGGTCAGCCAAACGGTATTTCATCTGTGCATATTTCTCTTCTGATTCAGACAAGAGGACTTTACTGGAGAAAGCAATATTATGGATAGAGGACTCATATTTTAGCTGGAAGCAACAAAGTTAAAAACATCATAATGATGGATCTGTTTATTACAAACATGCAGCCTTTCACTAGACATCAGTTGGACTGGTGCTGTGTTGATTCGAGGATTGTCATGATGTTTTTAATCAGTTGTTTGAAATGCCAAGTTCTGTAATGAAACTAGATGGCGCAGGCAGATGGGTTGTTAACGCAAACTGATGACATTCACGGCATTAAACTACTTGGCACAAGCTGATTGGTTCATGTTGCATACGCAGCCAATGAGCTTGCTGCTTATTATTTAAATGGTTGGTTAGCATTCACTAGAGCATTTTGAGGTGTGCTTTCAGACTTCCTCTGAAACCCTTCACCTTCCCCAGCTCCACCTGTATAGATCTGCTACCGGTTATTTTATATGCAGTATGTCTTAAATACTCACAGCACCGTATTGTGTATGTGTTGGCAGTAGCAAGTTCCTGTACTTGATTTGCAGCAGCAGCAATAATCTACAACAATAGCAATAACCAACAGTCATGATAGAACTCTCATTCTGACGGCACCCATTCACTGCATTCACTGCAAGTGATGTAATGCTAAATTTCTCCAGATCTATTCCAATGAATAAAAAAACTCTTCTACATCTTGGATGGCCTGAGGATAAGTACATTTTCAGCAAATGTTCATTTTGGGGTGAACTATTCCTTGAAAAAATGACACACAATGGCTTCCACGCACCTCACTGTTGATCAATAAAAGGAAAAAAGACCACAGGCAAATATCTGAAAAGGACGTGTTTGCCATCTTTTGCCCCCTTCTCTCTGCAGTTCAAGGGGGAGGGGCAAATGTCACTTAATTTAGGGGCTTTTGTCCTCATCACCCCTGGGGGCCCTGTGAGAAAATACAGCCGGAGGTGCAACAATTGTCAATAGAAGTTTTGACTGTTTACACAGTTAAAAGTGACTTCTGTAGAGTTGGAACTGTCCCCATCCACACCAAACCGCATGCAAGACTAAATCCTTCTCAAACTGTAGGTGACTAAATATACAGTTCAAAGAACAACAAGCTTTTCTGTAGTTTCCATACTTACCAGTAGGAAAACAGCAGTGGTGCCCCTAAGTATTTAGCTGTGTACCCAATAATGGACCCCAATTAAAAGATATTATAAAAACAAACCAAATCTTGAAGGATCTTTGATGTGTTTCTTAAACAATTCTCACTGGAATCTGTCAAATGGGAGTCAAACAAACACAAACAGAGGTATCAGAGAGGCATGTTAATGGAATCCCCAGTGCAGGACAAAGGTCAGCATTAGGGATGGGAGAAAAAATCGATTCTCTGATGCATTGCGATTCTCTCTTCAACGATTCTGAGCTTGTTTTTTTTTTTTTCCCCGCAAATGTGCGCGCTAGAGACGCGGCGGGCTTCATTGCACAGAATTTGTGCTGTGAGACACGTGCGCGTTGCTTCACAGTGTGTGCTTCCACCCGCCGTGTTTTACTTTAGATATGCTTTAGATAGCCTATGCATTCATTTCTGCCGTTTGGAATGCAGTACTATTAGATGCACAAAACTCGCGCATAGGCCTGTCACGATAACAACTAATCGCGATGTAAAATTTTGTCACCTCTGAGCGAATTTACATTTATACTCGTAGCACTGCTTCAGTCAGCCGCAAACAGCCACAAATATCTATATACTCTATATTATCTTTTAGATTCGGATCTCTTCTTTCAAACAAGACCATTTTCCCGTTTCTGCGTGCTTCCATCGGTGAGATATATAGCGTTTTGTCCAGGTTGCGAAATAGATGCTCGTCTGGAAAACAGGCGCTCTCCATATCATAAGAGTGCACAGCCAACGCGTCTGATGTTTTAGAGATCTGTGGTCGCTTGTGGACTGCAATTGGTCAGATTACATGTCTCAACTCGGCGGCCATTTCATTGACTCTCGCACAACACAAACTGTTGCATGTCATCCCGGACTACATATCCCATCAGCCATTGCACTGATTGCACACAGCACTGATTGCACACAGCTGACATCAATCACACATTCACTATATAACACTCACTCAAACACCATTCTCTGCCGAGTATTGTTTAGCGCTTATCGTCTTGATAGCTACACTACGGAGCCTGTTCAGTTTACCCTGCCTTAGCCTAGCCTAGTCTTGCCTTGCCTTGTCTGTTTTCTCGGTTTCTGATCTTTGCCTGTTTTCCTGGATTTATCCCTCTAGTCTCGCCCTTGTGATTCTGTTTGCCGATCGTCGACCTACGCTAGCCCTAGGACTATTCCTGTGTCTTGCCCGCCATATACCTGTTTGCCACTGTTCGACCCTGCCTGTGTTTCTGACCTCCTCTGCTTTTAATAAAGCTTGCACATGGATCGGCACGTCTCACGTCTTGTCAGCCCCGTTACACTTCTATAAGCTAATAAAAAAATTAATTTGCACAAATTAAATTTGATATAAAATTGATATGAAACTGTAGCCATGTGCAGTAATATTGAAAACTGAGAATGTGACTCATCGTGATATTGAGTTGATAATGATAATCGTAATTGAATTGAATCGTGAAACCAGTGAAGATTCACACCCCTATTTTTAAGATGGCAGTACTGACTTACAGAGATTCCAACTATAAACAAAACGCATAGAAACTGCAATTTTGGTTAAAATCTAAAGTTGTAAAGATGTATTTGCGCAGCAGAAGAATTAACTAGGAAAAAATGTAGATCAAGAATCGTTTTGGAATCGGATCGTGACTCCCAGAATCGGAATCGGATCGGATCGGATCGTGAAGTGCCTAAAGATTCCCACCCCTAGTCAGCATATGCAAGCATGTACAGCCCCAATCTGTACACTCAAGACTTTATCAGCCACAGCTCATATGAATGGAGAATAGGCGGAGAGATGTGCCTTTGATCACAAAATCAGAAAAAGCTTAACGATTTAATTTAACACTTAATCCTACCATATCAGCAAAGAATTGCACTGATATATTTACTGATAAGTTGATACTTTAAGTAAAATGAGCATCTAAAATATAAAACACTAAGAAATACATTTAAAAAAGTAATGAAATTAGTACCTTGAACCCTAAAATACCTTATTAATAAATGACAAAAAAAAATGTATTTGAATATTGCAAATAAGCCATACAAATAAACACAATTACACAAGGATGTTGAGATATTTTTTACTGGAAAACCAGACAAAATACTAATAATTATTTGTGCCTTTATATTTTATGGTATTCTTAAAAGGATCAAACCTACAAAATAAATAACCCACTTCAGATTTCCTCATTCCATATTCTCTATTCCTAGTAAAGTAACCAAGGTACACAAAGCAACGTAAAGAAACCTTGAAGACCGGATCAAAGCCTGGTCAGGAATTCTATTTCTAGAAGGTTTTGGGAGAAATAACCTCAAACATTAAGGAGGAAATCTCTGTGAATAATCAGCAGACATGTGGCCTTGTCTCTTTGACCTGGGCTCATTATTTGTTCAAGATTAACCCACGGTCCCTCCCGGAAAACCATGTTCCGGCTTCAGAATCTTGGAGTCCTTGTGACAGAATCTTGGAGTCCTTGTAGCAAGCCCACTGACACCCAGTTTCCAGCAAAACAGAATGAAATAAAACGTGCAATAAAGTGCAATAAAACGTGTGGGAGCAGCTTGCTAAATGTCACTTTGGCCTGTCTAGCTTCCAAACCTAGGCATACTGGAAAAAAAGACCTGTGCTACCAAACTCTTTCCCTATATTTCTCGCACTCATTCCCAGTTTCTTCTTTCTCTCTCAGCTTCACAGACTCACATCACACTTTGATGAACAGGCTGCAACAATAGTCCAATTCTTCCACAGCACCACAGGCCCTCCTCCTAATCATGTCCCATAGCCCACCTCCTTAAGTGAACTTGGGGTTTCTGCACTAGGGAGCCAAAGCTAATCCTCTCAGCCCACTCTTCCTGCCATCATTGCCAAACACGGTCAACATTATCCACCCCTCCTTTACAGAGGGGCCCAGGGGAGCAAAGCAAGGCCTTCTCCAGCGCCGCTGGGAACCCCTATGTGGTTGCATAAAAACTGTGAGCATTCGCATTTCCTTTTTCTGTTGCTAGAAAACCAGGTAAAGGCATCTCAGACCACCACTGAAGAGCAAAAGTGGAAAATCAAGTCGCACCCAGTCAAGCACAACAATGGCGTAAATGTCACAGGATAAAAAGGAGGCAAAAAATCTAACTCTTACATATTCTCCACTCTTTGCCCAGGGAAAACTTGTTGTTGCAACATTTCAATTCCTGTATTTCACTCAACAAAACAAGGCGCTAAAGGGGCTCTTATACATCATATTTCACCACTCACTCTTATAAAACACAGCCAGAATTAAGTCCTGACAGAAGAATGCTAATAAAGGTCACAGTCAGGCCACTTTTTAATAGGCTTAGGGCTTTTATAAGGGCAGCATCTTAAGCAGCATCTGATTTGAAAGATAAATTTGACGTTATTCTCTGACAATCTAGTTAAAGGAGGCAAAACCAAAATACAACATTTATGACTGACAACATGTAATCCAGCAAGCGTAAATTTACACTGTGCACCAATCTACTGGATAAAATGGTTGGATATAAAATAAGAATGGATATGAAAACCAAATATAATACGTCTAAAATTTATAATTGAAAATATAATATATTTATATAATAATTAAATTAACATTCAAGTAGTTATAAATAAATAAACAATTCTACAATGTACAATTCAAAAATAATAATAATTCAATTATTAATTTTAAATAAATTTACTTATTTAAAAAAATTGTAAATAAATGTATTACCATAAGAATTGGATAATTTATAAATTATTAAATTAAGAATTATACAATTATTAATTTTATTTAAATCTATTCATCTTCTTGTCTAT
>NW_015540838.1:1563293-1565211 GCF_001515605.1 Sinocyclocheilus anshuiensis | reverse complement strand
CTTGTCTATGTGCACATATATATATATATATATATATATAACAAATTTGAAATTATTCATTATTATATGTTATAATAATTAATAATAAGAATATTTTGCTTGTTATAAAAAGTATTAAGATTTAAATAATACTATTAATATAAATAAACAATTCTAAAATATATAATTCAAAACATAATAATAATTAATAACAATAATAATATAACTCAATAAATATTTACTACATTATTTACATAATAATTAGAAAATGTATATAGTATCAAATTAAGAATTATAATTTATTTATACACACGCACACCTAATTGCAAATTATCATTTAAATATTAAGAATTATTTTAAATATCTATTACATTATTATGTTATAGTAATTTATAATAAGTGTTTAAAGTGTAATAAGTTATAAGTTATTAATAATCATCATTATTTATTCATTACATATAACAATCTTATTATTTAAAAATAATTTTATATTCTATTAATTCTATAAAATAATTCCACTAAGAATAATTCAACTATTATTATTCATATTTCTTCTACATTGATTTGGAGGTTCAATGTGTTTGGAGCATCATATGGAGCAAGAAACAAAAAAAAGCTTTGAATTTCATAAAACCCACTCCTCACTTCAGCCAAAATCACGCAACCGTGCTCCGTAGCGCTTGCATGCTCCAAGGACGCATGGAGGTGGCCACAGCCGCAACCCCATTTAGCAAGGTCATTTTTCATTTGAATAACGTGGTGGTTGGGAATAGATGGGGTGTGCCACATCAGGGCAGTGCTGAATTGAAGGATGAAGTGACAGAAGGGGTGAACGTGGAGGAGCTGATTATGTGCAGGGAGCGTTGAGAGACGGCTGCTGCTCGCGAGCAGATATGAAGTCTGGGCTCCATTCATGGCACTCTACTGTAGACAGACGGCTGCTCCGGGCAGGGTCAATTATTCTTTTCTCTGAAGGGACAGCGACCCTAGGAAAGAGATCACAGCTTAAGAGAGCGAGGGGATGGGGAGGAACGAGGGGATAGGAGGGAGAAATCACTTCAGCATGCTCCATTGTCTCCATGTAAATACACCCTGATCAAGATTCCACTAGCACTCTGCCAGCTAATTCAATCTGCAACTGGCACAATCGAGCAAAAAGACAGAAAACAAGGAGTTTGAGGGGGAGTTGAAACAGGAAAACGGGGCTCTGAAGGGAAAACACAAAGAAGTGAATGCCACACTTTTTACATCTACAATCCACCCTTTCACTAAAAGAAAGGTTTGATGAACGTTACACCACATGCATCTCTCAAACGTTACTCACTCAACTCTCAAACATGTCAGTATATGTCTGTAGTAGGGCTGGGCGATAAAACGATGCTGATAATTATCGTGTAGACATGTGCCGGTATTCGGTAATGCGATATATCACGATAATGAACATGCGCAGTATTGTTATCGTGGGCACTTCAAAATACCGTGAATAATTATATAACAAATTATTCAGAATTTTTAATGCATTTTAAGAATACTTTTCCCATCAACTGGTCACAGTGCACAACACCGCTGCACACTCTCATGTAAATAAGCACGGATGTGAAGCGCATGACACGCTGAATGAAAGCGCACATTCACTCTCTGACAGCAGATGGCGGTGAACAGCAAAAATGCAGCCGTTACCCTGGAAACCCCGTAAACAAAGCAGATGCGCAGCGCTACTTTCTGAAACCTAATTAAATTATTTAAACAGCCATTCAGATTTGTGTATTTGCTATGTTGTTCATCACAGTGCAAAATACTTAAATATTTAGACTTAATAGGCTATTTATTTTCAAACGTTTTTACATTTTAATCTGGACTACAACATGCCCTAGATGTTGTTTAAAAGTGTTTTGATTCTTTAATGTTCAGTCACACTTTATATTAAGGCTTTATTAGT
>NW_015540838.1:1562217-1562794 GCF_001515605.1 Sinocyclocheilus anshuiensis | reverse complement strand
TTCAGATGTTTGTGTTCGCTGCGGGGGTCATCACTGCACTGAATACCCAAACACTAAAGACTTAATAGGCTATTTATTTTCAAACTTTTTTTATATTTTAATCTGACTACAGCATGACCTAGATATTGTTTGAAAATGTTTTGATTCTTTATTGTTCAGTCACACTTTACATTAAGGCTCCATTAGTTAACGTTACTTAATTCATTAGTAAAACATAAACTGCCAATGAAAAATTCTTCTAAACATTCATTAATTTTAGTTAATTTCAACATTTAATAACACGTTGTTAAAATCAAAAGTTGCTACTGTGTTATTTAATGAACACGAGCTAACATTAACTAACAGTTGTATTTTTTAACAAAAGCTCCTGGAGGCGTGCCGTGGGCGGAGCTAAAGAGTGACGAGCACTTGGGCGCCGAATGCCAACCTGTTTTTATACAGTCTATGATGCCAACAAAACAGACATTTGATATCATTTCACTTACCGTCTGCAGTTCTGAATCATGACTAGACTTGTGCCGGTATTCGGTAATGCGATATATCACGGTAATGAATATGCACGATATTGTTATCGTGG
>NW_015540838.1:1561488-1561963 GCF_001515605.1 Sinocyclocheilus anshuiensis | reverse complement strand
TTTTAAACTAAATTTCAATATCGTGATAATACCGTATACCGTGATAAAAGCATTAGGAATTAATCGCAACATGAAAATTTGATACCGACATATCCTTAATCATGACCGGGATCTTTTATAGCTGGGACCGCTCCATCTTTCAGTATCAAACAATGTGCAAATCCAGCGTCGCCGTGAATAATTATATATTACAAGTTATTCAGAATTTTGAATGCATTTTAAGAATACTTTTCCCATCAACTGGTCAAAATGCACAACACCGCTGTATGCTGCGTGAAAGACGTGTGCACACTCTGATGTAAATAAGCGCGGACGAGAAGAACATGTGAGAGACGCTCTGGATGAAAGCGAACTTTCACTCTCTGACAGCAGATGGCACTAAACTGCAGAAATGCAGCCATCACCCCGGAAACCCTGTAAACAAAGCAGCTGCACTACTTTCTGTTTCAGAATCATGTTTAAATGATTCAAACAG
>NW_015540838.1:1560559-1560917 GCF_001515605.1 Sinocyclocheilus anshuiensis | reverse complement strand
TCAAATTGTGCATAGAAAACTTTAACCGCCAACTGTTTATCATGGCTGCTGGAAGTGCATTCTTCAAGCATCAATTCTGTCGCATCTTCCTCTAACTTAATATGTTAAGGTAAATTTATTGCATATAGTGTTAACTCACGCAAGTGCCACGTTCAGTGAATACCCACTCACTTATGAGACGCACGATCTGCGCTGCCTCGTCTATTACTTGAGTATATTTTTTCAGTACTCTTTCCACCACTGCTTACAACCAAAAACACACTTCTTTGGATTGGAAACATTCTTCCCGAGCAAGTCCCGTGCAGTGCTGCAGCCGGATGAAGCGCGTTGATGGGCGCGATCTCGCTCTCGCTCTCAC
>NW_015540838.1:1541340-1559573 GCF_001515605.1 Sinocyclocheilus anshuiensis | reverse complement strand
ATCCACTGTTTACATAACGCTGGGTTCTTTAGGAAGCTGAACAAAGTTATCTTTCCCTTACAACCAAAAACACACTTCTTTGGATTGGAGACGTTCTTCCCGAGCGAGTCCCGTGCAGCGCTGCAGTGCCGCCGGATGAAGCGCGTTGATGGACGCGATCTCGCTCTTGCTCTGGTCGATGCGTGCGCGGGTGCATTCTTCCGGGAGAAATGCCCATATAAGGAGTTCCACCCTTGTTTACGTCATGAAGAGCCACGATCGAAAAAAACTCTCTGAAACTTGTACGAACCCGGAAGTACGATTTTTGGCACAGAAATACTCCGTCATACATCCAAATTGTTTTTTGAAACTTTGTCCATGCTTAGCATGAGAATTCAACTCTTTAACAGTGTAAACAACTCTGAATGCATGAAACAGCATTGTACCACCCCCCCTTAATAACTTCTGTAGCAAATAGAGCTATTGCTCATTGTTAATGTTAGTGCATTAACTAAGGTTAACTAATGAGATCTTATTGTGAAGTGTTACCTATTGGTCTTTATAATTCTTTTGCACTTTAATCTGTGTGAAATTATTTTATAAATATTTTGCGTATTGCTTTATTGTATTTAAATGTTCAGTTTATTTTTGTTATAAGAAAAAATTTATTAAACCTGTTATACTTTATGACAACACTTTTTTGCAATTAAATTTCAATATCGTGATAATACCGTATACCGTGATAAAAGCATTAGCAATTAATCGCAACATGAAAATTTGATACCATCACATGCCTATTATCGTGATATAATTTTCCTCTATAAAACGATAACAAGAGTTCGATAAATGTTCGATATAATGTTTATGCACCAAAAAAGCATAACGAAACAGCGCTACTCATTTGAAGCGCGCCACACGGACCATTTATCCAATCGGCTCAAAGTTCAAACGGCAGCATAACGTAGCACGAGCTCACTAGAGCAGATGCGTTTACTCGCTGATCACACGACCACTAAACGGCGCTGTGAAATCCAGTGTGAAGCGCTTGAATTCAGCCAAGAACATAAATGACTAGTTTAAAGTCAGATGAAACAGCGCTGACAAACAGGATACAATCAGAAGGCTTATCAATCTACAAATCGCCATCATTTATCCTGAATTTACTGTAGTAACCCTAACTGCACCATAGTATTGTGGCAGAAATGTGGGATATTCATATCGAATTGTAATATATTATTAATGTAGTAGACATGTATTAAAGGAGTAATGGAATATAATTAGAGTATTTTTGTGATTAAGCTATAGCTTTTGTGCATTTATAATAAAATATAAAATAATCAAATAATAATATATGTTTGGTTTTAACTGTAGTTATCATGATCTAAATATATGCTGCTATGGAAGACCAATGATTAATAGAACTTAAACAGTCAGAATAATTAAATTTCACCATATAAAAATGAGGTTGTTAATATTTTTACAGATGTTACTGTTTTTGATAATGAACGTAAAGTTACATTTGCATTCTAACTCAAGCTACTTCTACTGTCAACTCAAGCTACTGTCAAATGTGCATTTATAAGAGACAAAAACATTTATATTATTAATATTGCAGCCTGCACTGCAAAGTGCTGAAGATAAGTGTCATCAAAGTCAGGCAACACAAACTTGTTTCATGATTTATATATCACTCATTAGAACATGCAGAAACTAAGAAATTAATTTTTCTATTAAGACATTTATTTTGTTATGGAAAAATTACTGGAAAAGAGTAAATAATTCTCATGTTCTGACCATAAAGAGTAGTTTAAAACCACAATTAACGGTCTGGTTTCTACAACTTTCACTTAGGAGCAAAAATCTGCCTTTAAACTTGAGAGAAATAAAGATTTGAAATTTATATAGACTGATATGAAAAATTGTATTGTGATATTTTTTGGCCATATCGCCGAGCCCTAGTCTGTAGTACAAAACAAGTAATCTTCAAAAGGTCACTCTTTATGAAACAGGTGATGAAGAATGTAAGCTGGCACACTGCGGCATAATTTCCAAACTTCTGAGAGCTAGGTTCTGGGAACCAATTTGACTTTTTTTACGGATTCTCTGCCAGTTCCTCACACCCCTCCCCCATGAGGTCAGCCTGTAGTCCCTCAGCCTGGTCATCCATCTCACATTGAAACCATGAACCCAGCACATTCCTTCTGCCACCCCGAGAACAAAAAGCTGAAGAGGGAATGAGGGACAGAGGTAAAACGAGAGAAAACACAAACCACAGCAATTCATGAGGTGCTAAAATTCTTCAGAAGTCCAAGTATGAATACAAACTCCTAACTAGTGATGCACCAATATAAAAAATTCTGAAGTGTACAGTATTTAGACTACATCAATTAAAAACTAAAATCTGTCATTTTAAATGCTACAAGCAAATTTCGGCATGACTAAATTATAATATACAGTATACAAGGATGGATATTGATTATGCTAAAGATTACATTTAAAAGTGTTATTAAATTATCAGTTTTTTAAAGAATAACTAAGCAAAAGTAATCTAAATGTAATATCAGCTGATATGGTTTTTATAAATGAATAAAAATATAGCATAAATCATCATGCCTTAAATCATGAGGCTTGTTAAGTTAAATGATGCAAAGAATCAAAAAATTGAACTGAATGACTGAAAAAGGTAGTCAGACCAGGGCAAGAGCAAACTTCCCCACTCTCTCAGGTGGGCTACTACTTTGGGAAATAAACATTAAAGAATGGAAGCATTCCCTCACTTGTCCTGGATCTGACCTGTACTCCAGCCACAGGTTAAAAACTCTCAGAAAACACTTCAGCGTCCTTAACACGCACGTAGCCACACAAAAACGCTGATGTAACAGATAGCATTGGTCTGGACTAGTCTCTATCCACCTCACCTAAAGCCCAGAGGGGATGTAGGAGAATTCCAAAGAAATTCCAATTGGACCTCCACTTACCAAACACTTCACAAAATCCCACTTAACAGCTTGTTTCATAGCTTTGCCTCACATAAATGCACAAATGCTTTCTTATCAGGCATGGCCTCTAAGCTTCATGTAAAATTAGAAATATTCGAAAATGTGATATATGAAACATCCTATTTATTTATATGAGTCATATTTTAAAATACTCCAAATTGCATATTGTCAAATGTCGTTTTTTAACACATTTCAGCCCTTGAAGTTAATGAAATGACTCAAACCTTTCAACATGTGAGTCAGCCAGTGACTCGCTTTCTCTTCTTCATCTCACTTTTCTCATTCCAGTTGGTTTCATCTTTCTGTACTATTAAATTCTGATTCATGCATTTGCTTCATGAAGGAATACGAGAATTGATCCTTAAACCCATTATGCTTAAAGCACCCCAGAGAAACCAAAAAGCTTCATTCTGGAAATAAGACTGAGACAGTGCCTGCATAATATGTGAAGCTTGAAAGCTTGAAGTCTCAATTTTATAATTGCATGGAAAAAAGCAACCAGGAAATTCTTAAAAGTAATGGATTAGGGATAATATGAAGGTGAGTAAATGATGACAGAATGCTATTTTTTGGTTGAACTATCTCTTTAAAATCTCAACCACTGCATTAGGCAGTGAATCACTGGTTTATGAGCCTCTGCAGGTTGACTTCTGCTGGTATGTTTTTAGAGCTATTCCCTCAGGGTAGGCCTCTGACACTTCACTTTCACGTTCCAGATAGTTCAAACCGATAAGCATTTAATCTGATTGAATCTGACGTGAAGACACTCATTTCAGGAAAGACAATCAGAGCCATTGTTCTAGCCCATCAACGTCTGGGCTTAAAATAATAAATAAATGTGCCAGTGCATGTGTGCATGCCGTTTCTGTCTGTATGTGGTTAGTGTGTACATACAAACACAGAGAGTCTGAGGGCCGCCCTGCTCTCTCTCGAGGGAAAAGAAGAGTGCAAACGAAAGATAAAGGAATATCCCACCTGTAGAAACCACTTCCTTCCAGCTGGCCAGATGGTGTGTGTGAGAGAGACAGGGAGAGAAAACACTAGCGGTGGAGAGCAGAGCAGAAGTCTCTGGCTGCTCTCACCATGACTTCATCCCAGCATGCATTACATGAGCCGAAAAACCACAGCAGAAGAGCTGGCCCCGTTCCCTCGCTCCAGTTTCTCTGTCCCCTTACCCTTTATCCTCTTTTGCCATCCTCCTCCTTCATCCTTCCCACTCTTTATCCTATATTCTTTCTGCCGTAGCAATCTAAACTGGGCTAAAATGGTTTGAAAAGGAGAATGTGCTACTTGGAACAACCATTGCTAAGAAACTGCATCTGTTCAATAGGATAATTCCTAGACTAACTGGTCTAAGAAAAGCTGGAAAATGTAGGCTGTTATCGAAAAAACTGGAGCCAGTCAGGTGGATTTTTTTAGGGTCATATAAGTATTGGTTTTAACAGCCATACGCAGTGCAAATGCTTCTCGAGACCTCTGCACTCTTGTGGAATTATTTTATTTAGAAACTAAACTAGAACTACAATTCGAGTCATAAAGCAACAGCCAAAGACATCTGTCTGAATTATATTTTAAAGCAGATACATTTATTTAAATAAATTAATTCTATATTTATTCATTTGTTTATTCATATATTAACATTATTTATATATTAATATTATATTAATATATTTAATATTCAATAAAAAAAAAACTTTTTTCTAAGAACTTTACTGTAAAACAGGCTAAAGTGCTGCAGCCAAAATATTAAAAACATAATAATAATAATAATAATAATAATAATAATAAATATTAAATGAAATAAATAAAAATTAAGTAATAAATAAATAAACAAACAAGTAATCCATGAAAGTAATTGAATCCATTCAATTTTACTTAAAAAGTTTTAACAGGAGGGACAATGAAACATTTAGCCAAACTTAAGTTTCTTAACTTTATCTATGGTTCAAGTTATATTGTATTTTTTGTTAATGCATATTTTCTTTCTTTAAAAAAAAATAATAATACATTTTAGATAAAGTAATTGGCAGACCCCCTGCAGTACCACTGTGGACCCCTTAGGGGGGTGGGGGACCTCTGTTGAAGACCCCTGATTAATATAAAAGGTGGCTGAAGGGTTGAAAAATACAAATTTGGGACATCAGACAAAAGGAAAAATGCAAGGAATTAAATTGATGAAACATTATGAATACACATTATTTTACTTTTGTGTACATCATTTTCCACAGATGAATCATTCACAATAAAACATGGGAACATGTAGCCTAAAAAAGTCAAACCACATTTCCTAAGCACCATTTCCTCAGTGTGTGACTGACACTTCCCAAAACCCAGCCATTTATAATTGCCGAGCTGCAAACTATGAACAAGGGTGTTACAAGCCCAGAAACAATAAGCAAATTATTTACTTCAAAGGCCAAAACTTCTTTACGAGAATTGCTTTAAGCGTGCAGCATTCCAGCATGCTCAGCTCCATAATGACAGAGCAGTAAAGAGGCCCTTTCCTTCCACATGGCCACTGGTTTACAGATACTGACAGCTCTGCACAGCAGGCTGCCATTCTCATGGGCATGTGTGTGTGAGAAAGCAAGAGGGAAAGCCAGAAGGACAGTGAGGAAGAGAGAGATGTGGACATGAACGTCCCTAAAACGGTGTGTCAAAGTCTTAAATATCTGCTAGCAGTTGTGTGTGTGCGTAACCGAGATGCCCTGTATCAGATATCTCTGTTTGCCTCTGAAAGCCAGCACTTCCTTGCCACTGTTAGCTAAAACAACAGGATTACCAGCCGACTTCATTTGAGCCAGACAGATATCTTGACTTAAGAGGCCTTTAGCAGAGCAAAGATGACCAGACTGCTGAAACAGGGTGGCACACTGCTTAACATCAAAGAGACCTGGAGCCTGCAGATTTTCCCATATGGTCAGTCAAAATGGCTACATTTATGGTAAAAATACACAGAGATCAATGACGAATAAAGTGATTACAAAAAATAAAAGAGTTTAACGTGCACAGTTCTTACAAATTTGTATTTAAGTTGCATCGATTATGCTTATGAAAACCGATTTCAAAAAAAGTTTACATTTAATGGCTCTAAAATGTCATGTGGTGAAATCATCAAGTATTTATAAACAACATAAACCTTTAATGCATGTGATCATAAATATTTAACCTCAAAAAAGTTTTAAAATATAAATTTACCATTCAAAAGTCGGTAAGATTTTTTAATGTTTTTGAAAGAAGCATCTTGTGCTCACCGAGACTGCATTTATTTAATCAAATATACAGTAAAAACTATACTTTGAAATATTATTACAATTTTAATATTTTTAAAACATCATTTGTTTCTGTGATGGCAAAGCTGAATTTTCGGCAGGCTTCAGTGTCATATGATCCTTCAGAAATCATTCTAATATGCTGATTTGATGCATAAGAACATTTATTATTAGCAATGTTGAAAACAGGCTGTTTAATTTTTTTTTTTGTTCAAAAGAACAGCATTATATGAATTATTATAATTGATAAACACTATTCAAATATTAATAGGCAGCAAAGCTTTTTGTTAAAATTCTTTTTTTCTAAGAAATAATACTAATAAAAGATCATGCCAGATTATGTTTTCTTTTCTTCATTATGATCTCAGAATTGCTTCATCACCTTGACATTATGACTATTTTAAATTAGAAATTGAAAACATAAATGACATAGCAGATATATGAATGTTATTCTATGCATTAATTTAAAAATACTTGAAAAAAAAAGATCCAGACAAATACATAAATACATAAATAAAAGTCAACTGACCCACATAAAAACCAAAATGTTTGGAGGAGATATTAGATTACAAGATGTGTACACAGACCTACTCCCTGTCATACTCCATGTTGGGTTTAATAAGTACATGTTTGAGTAGAGAATTAGGTGGGGTCTGCTGCACCTCAGCAGCAGGTCTCAGGTCTGCACCTGGTGGTCATTACACTGGCAGCTTTACAGGCCATATTCCAGTGTAATTACAGGTAAGCTCAACAGGGCTCTGTAATACGGAGGACTGTGGGAAAGCTATAGGAGCACATTACCTCACTTTCCAGAGCTACCGTTTCACACGCATTAAACATTTATCTTTAATGGTCAAACATATCGGCCCTGATGTCGGCCAGATGATGAGATGAACCCATTATGAGAACCAAATGAGCTGAAAATAGAACAAGATGCTACCAGCAGGAAACAACCTAGACGAGAATGATGAAGAGGAGGTAAAAGAGAACAGGACAGGGTTGTATCCCAACATCCTCATGGAAATGACCATGCGATGGCAAACAAAAAACATTAACATCCTGTGATAGCCACGTCTGGGATAGCTTGAAGCCAGCTAATAGGACACAACAAAAACCAGAAAGGCTAAATTGTTATTAGAACTGTAGGGGGGCATGTGGGAGGATCAGCTGTGGATTTAAGCAGAGCAGGTTCCTCCGTGACCTTTCAAGTACACTTAGAAGGACAGAAAACCAGCAATGCAGGTCCAGTTTAATGATTTATCAATGCCAGGTCAGTGCAGGACAGTTTCATGCTGATGCTGGCCCATATGAATGGATTCTTCCTTTTCAAGGAAGGCACACATTGCACACACTCCATTAGCATGTGTTATTTGGGTTTTTGTGTGCTCTTTGTGCTTTACACCTTACAACCACTGACATTCCAGCAGGGGCAAACGAAACAAAACGACACCAAACCCCCTCCGTCATGGGCTACTTCACTCAGCAAACAAACTGTAAAAGTGGATTGTATAGCCCTGAGTGAACTCTTGACCACCATTTAGCTGGACAGGTGGTTGTCCTGACTCCTGTGTGCTGTAGTTTTTCTTTAGTTTCAAATTTTGACATAAAATCCAGCTTAAACTGGATTCTCTAGCTGGGCCAAAATGGTAGAACATCTTGAATAAGCAACAAACCAGCTACCATCTTGAAGGAGTCAAGCTAGATTTTGGAACATGGTGGTTCAAGACCATCTAGAGAGCAGTTTGTATCAGGTAACAATAGACAGCTGGTCAAGTCTGGTCCAAACTTGTTAATAGCTAGTCTAAAATGGTTATATCCAGTTTGAACCAGCTAATGATCAGCTAGCACCATCTAAGGCCAACAAGAAAACAGCTACCACTTTTAAGTGGATTTTCCATCAGAGATGTCCTCAAAACACTGAAAACTGAAATAACCATTTGCTCAAATTCTTTTGGCTGTTTTTTACTTGTTTAATTTAAAAATATGTTGAGTTTGAGAAATGAACAGGGTGTTGCAAAACAATGTTCAAAAACGTCTCAGGTTACTTGTGTAACCATGGTTCCCTGAGTAGGGGGCTGTCGCCGGCCAACGAGTTGGTGTTTTTTCAATGTATGCTTCAGACACGGGTCACGACGAGGCGTTCCCCATAGCGCCCCCTAGAGGACGCAGTTCGAAGTTCCCATGAAAGGGAATCTTAATTTTCCCATCAATGTGCTATAGAAAATAATTTCAGAGACAATGTCTGGTTCAAGCAGCTGTCTCATCCATGACAGCCCTGCTTTCAACTACCTATTGGAAAGCTTTTTTTTCTTCCAAAATTTTAACACCATGACCATTCAATTAGCAATGCGCTTTTCACACCGTCAGCGCAGAACTCATTTTCACTGGACCCTGACATTAAAGTCAAGCTTAAATGGGAATCATAGTCTGTAGCAGGTTCCAGTGTCTAATGAAAAAGGAATTTAAGTTTTCCTCAGCCTCAGCACTTGCTAGAGCCTTTTAAAAAATGAGCCCTTAAATTTATTTTAACCTGTGCTAATGCCTGAAATAAGGTGATGAAACTTTCTTTAGTCTCTTCAGATTTTACTACAACAGGGTCATATAGAACGATCAATGCAAACAAGCATAACAACAACAAAAAAGCGTGAATTAAAACAATGTACAATGACCAAACGTGACTAGAAATGATAACACGTCTTACTGGTGCCAGATGAATCGCTGGCTGTAACAGTGAATGGTGGTGGATTAGCCGCATTAACCGCAGCAGCTGTCTATCGCTTCACATTTAGACCAGTCTGAAACATTGCCACAGATCTCAAGGAATCCATAACATGTGAAGTCTCCCTATCCATTCTACACATTGTGTCTGGAATGCGAGGGGTTTTCCAGTCTATTGCCCATCTAACTCCTAAGAACATGGCGACCAACTGAGTGTTTCCTTCTCACAGGAAGCATTTAACCATGTTTCTAAAAAGTACTAACAAACCTCTGCCGCACAGGACAGAAGAAACAGGTACAGCCTCTTTACATTTTGTTTAGTGATGGATGAGTAGATGCCAAACAACTGGCATTACTGGTATTTCAGTTTTAATGAACTTTTTTGTAATCCAAAACCGAGATTTCAGGTAAAAAAAAAAAAATTTGAATACGAGCAAACAATGGCGCATAGACTCAAAATTAAATAATTTAAATTAAGAAAGATTTTTAATTTGAGGCCCCAACAAAGTAAAACATGGACAAACTGCAAAAAGGGCAAATGCAAAATGCTTTGAAGATTATTTCCTCAAAAAATATATAAATAATAGTTCTGTCAAACGATTAATTGCGATTAATCACATCCAAAATAAGTTTTTGTTTACATAATATATGTGTGTACTGTGTATATTTATTATGCATATATAAATACACACACATGCATGTATATATTTAAGAAGAATATGTTATGTTTATATATTAAATATATTTATATATAAATTATATGAATATAAATATATACATGTAAATACAAGAAAATATTTTCAAAATATATATTGTATGTGTGTGTATTTATATATGCATAATAAATATACACAGTACACACTCATATATTATGTAAACAAAAACTTTTATTTTGGATGCGATTAATCGTTTGACAGCACTTTTTAAATAATTACTATAAATTTAAGTAAATGTTTTTTATTAATTAAAAAAAACATTTTGTTGTGATGACATCAGCATCAGTTCAACAACTGTTTATCTGTGCACTATATCAAGCATTCACTGCATCCCTGTAGAGGTGATATGGCAAAAATATTACTTAACGGTCAATAAAAATGCAGTTGCCCCACTCTGACTCTATTTCCTTAAATTTAACAGATAACAATTAATTCCTCACATTTTTTAACTTTGCGTAATGAAATCAATCTGACTTTAAGACTGTCGACTAGGGATATGCCGGTATCAAATTTTCATGTTGCAATTAATTGCTAATGATTTTATCACGGTATGCGGTATTATCACGATATTGAAGTTTAGTTTTTAAAAAAAGTGCTGTCATAATACAGTATAAGTGCGCACGCATCTTTCACGCAGCATACAGCGTGTTGCGCATTTTGACCAGTTGATGGGAAAAGTATTCTTAAAATGCATTCAAAATTCTGAATAATTTGTAATATATAATTATTCACGGTATTTAGAAGTGCCCACGATAACAATATCGTGCATATTCATTACCGTGATATATCGCATTACCGAATACCGGCACAAGTCTACTGTCGACATGTGTTGCTTAAACAATGATGTCTGTTGAAGAGATTAAACCAGACACACACTCGAACTCTTGCCAAGACAAACTCTTGTCCTTTCTACAGGAAGGAGGAGAATATAAAGTGAAAAGAGAGGTGAGCAGAGGGCTGCAAAACACTTTTATCCCTTTGTTTCACAGCTATCTCATTCCCAAAGCTTAATTAGTATTCCGAGCAAGTGTGGAGGTTTCAGGGTTTAATTAAAATCTTAAAATGTAATAACTTGGGAAACTCTAACAGGTATAATTCTCAGCCTTCTGTCCCTCCTTCTTACTTCAGTTATCTTTTCGCAGTTTCTCAGTTTCTCTAGCCTCTCAGTCAATCCGTTTTCTAATCATGTTCCACAGAGAAAGTCCCAGCAACACAACATGCTGGAAAACACCTTCCCATGAATACGCAGACAAAGAAGTGCTTTTGCCCAGGCAGGTGAACTAAAGTGATGAGCCTATACATCCCATCAAGCCTTCAATGGAGACCAAAGTTCTCTTATACATTTAAGAAAACTTCAAAGCTATAATCACAGACTAAATAACCTGAGTGAAAAATTAGATACTAATTATGGCATCTACAAACGTTAATCCGCTTCCTGTTCAGACTAGTCACCGACACGTGCACCTAGAATCGCTCATTTGCAAATAACCATTCAGTGACGCATCACAGCCATTTCCTATAGATCATTCAGCCCCTAGATACTCGTGTTATGGTGCCGACAGGCTTTCAGCTCCATTCACCGATGGCTGGGCTCCCAAATCTCATAAAACACATTTGGAAATCCCTGGGCTAAAGTCTGGCTCAGGGAGATCAGCCTGAAATAACACAGGGGTGATTTTTTTAAATAAAGCCCCTTTCTGAGAGGGCCCTTCTCCAATTATTCTCATCCTAAGACCATTAACAAGGGGTGGAGGAAGTCCTTCACCTCAATTATGCTAGATCTATTAATCATTACCTGCTCGGGGCTGAGTGCCTCCTTACACAAACAGCCGGAATAAAAGGGAAGTGTGCCCAAAGACCTGCTATTCTCATTCCCAAACCTGCCACACACACACACATACTCAAGCCAGAGAGTTCGACTGGATGGCCTGCACTCATTATCATGACAGACCACCAGCACTGGACTCTCTGTCCTCAGGCTAAAGCTCAACTTGAACTGGGTCCCTTGAACCAGGGTGCCCTCATGACAGGCAGAAAACTGAGGGACAGATCAGAGGAGAAGTTAAAAAAAACTGAAAATCTACATTGCTGCTGTTCTTTAGCTACATAATGCACCCACATAATAGTTTATAATCAGACTGAAAAACCCTTATGTAAAAACGATCCAACTGAGTTCGATCCAAATATAATTTAGATAGGATTGAAATAATTAAATCAACAGGAAAAAATTAAGCTTGTAACCTTTCAGAATCTTATACTGGATAGCATTAATTGAAATTTCCGAAAATGAGTGCATATAGATGTACATATTGAAGGAAAATCGGGAGGGATTTATTTGTCCATTCAATGTTGATCTGAAAAAAACAATAATAAAAATTACAGCAGGTACAAGATTCTAACACATAATCATAAATGATAACCTATTCACAAATTAATCATTCTTTTGAACCAATTTTTTAATGATCTCGTCTGATCTGTAAGGGTGGATATGTTTTTGGTATATCAATAATGATAAGCTCAACATCTTAAGCCTTCACAATTAGTCATTTAACGACTTCTGGAAATACTTTTGAGAGATACCTCAAATGGATCAGTGATTTGGATTTTTAGAACAGGTTCACTGCAATGAACAGATTCACCAAAAGTAATCTGACTTCTCATTGCTACTATAAATCATGCTTCTTCATGCTTTCATTCTCTTTGCTTAAACAATTATCTTTCAGCACAACGCAAGCTTCCACTATTGTGCAGTTTGGCATTTAATGAATTAGCATCCACATATGCAAACAAAGTCACAGAAACACTGGAAAGTGGCATGTTCGCACATGCCAACTTCAGAGAAAGGAGAACATTTGATTTGTTGATTGAACAAACAACGGCAAAATCTCTCTGAGTACTCTGTTTGCAGATTTCCAGATTCAACCACTGGACTTGTGACACACAATTCCAGCTGTGGAATAAAACAGGATTTAAAAGATTAGTTCACTCAATAAAACCATTTACTCATCTTCATGTCATTCCAATAAAAATGGATGGGGACCAGGGCCCATCAAGCTCCAAAAGGACAAAAAAGCTTCACAAAACTATCAGCAGCTCAGACATGCTTCTAAACATCTCATTTGAAGTTCCACAGATGCATTTGGTGTATTTTTGCCAGATGAACACATTAACCCAAGTGCTTTTTCATGTAACAACCCAATTGGTCTGTTTCAGCAAAGAGCAAACGGGGCAGGAGTGAGAACTCAACGCCTCTAGGCCTCTCCTATAAGCGTTCCAGTCTACACTTGTATCAAGAATTTCTTGTTGCGCTCTCGTTATCACATTTCACCCTCCCAATCCTGTCATTATCAACAACGCTTTTTCCCCCCTTAAGAAAACTTTGGCTTTGACGGCAGTATTCTAAACTTCAGCTAGGAATCTCTTCATTTCTCAGTGCCATGTAACCTGTCAGAGGTGAGGAGAGAGGAGAGGATACACTCAACAGGCTGGCAGGTACGATCTTGTTCTTTCCACCCCACACTCTCTTTTAAGGTCTAAAACAAGGTTACAAAGCAGTGACAAAGGAAAGGAAAAATAAACTTCACTAAAAGGTCATGCTTTATTACATAATGGATGGATAACATCAAATTCCCAAATCAGTTTAGCCAACACAAAATGAACACCATTAGGCACTATTCCAAGTCACTCAGCCTGCAGGGCAGCACTTTTTATTGAAGGCCTGGTTTATAGTATACTTGTCTAACCATGTCAAAAGCAAGGTCAGAACCAGTGTTTCTGAATGTTTTGAACACAGTCTCTGTTTATAGACTCAGAATTAGAATTTGCAAGCTGCGTGTTAAACCAAACTGTTGGACATTCTGAGCACAGCTGTTTGCTATGTATAGCATATATTTGAGCATCATGTGTGCAAAACGAGATCCAATCCTATTACAATATAAAAAGAATCACATTTGTTATATGAAGCACATGGCCTCTCATTAGCCAGAGCAGCATTTATTTTCAGTGGCCTTACACTTTGCCCGCCATGTGCGAATGCAAAATACGGTACTCTCCTAAATTGCCCCTTCATCAAACCTTTTAAGATTTTAGCAAGCAGCCTCAAAAAAGACAGGCTCCCCTCAGCAGTGGCTTGTGCCAAAAAGCTCAGCACTAAAAACCAGAGAACTAAGAAAAAAAGGAGAAGAAAAGGGACGTTTTGTGCTTGTTTGGCTTACTTAAAGGCATTGCTCACCCAAAAATATGAATTCTTTCAGAAACAGAAGCTCAACCGTATCTGTTGCCATGCAAGAACAAAGGTTCACGCAAGAACAGATTTCACTGATTCTCACACGTCAAGCAAACACGTTTGTGCTTCCGTTGACCATATTTGATGTGCTCTATGTATGAGTTGGTCAATTTCCACATAAATAAAAGCCTAAATTAAACCTAAATTAAATGTCTCTGTCTATGAGCTTTTTAAAGCCTCAAAGATTTGGTGGAATGGACTTTCAATGGAGGTGCAGAGTTGTGCATTAACACTAACCAGGAAGTAAACTGAATCTAATGCTGTTATTTCAATAAATGTTAACCACTTCAGATGTACTTGCCCCTAAATGACACATAAAAACACCACAAAACATGGTTTCAAACTTTTAAAGAGCCCCTATATATAATATAATATAGAATGTCTGTCGTTCTTATTACTTGGAGTCATGATAAAGGATGGAGCAATACGTTGGTTTACAAACTGCAGTGATTTATCAGTACTCCATGTCTGTGTTTGGGTAACACATATACCGTTATTGTTTGGGTCTTTATTACCAAGCTGTGGGTCCGGTTCGCTAACATAAGTGTAAAACAACTTTTTCCCCTCTGATTCTTTATTTTTATGACAGAGTGGAGAACTATGATTATTATAATAGGATATATTATTGATAAACCGTAATCCAGTAATGGTGATGGGCATTCCGTTTCCGACATGTGCTTTACGCAGTAGACCAATCACAACAGACTGGGTCATCTGACCAACCAGAGCAGAGTAGCTTCATGCAAAGGTGGGGTTTGGAAAGATGAATCATCAAATGATTCGTTTGAGAGTCGTTGAGAAATAAGGTAAAATTAAATGCATATTATAAGAAAATAAACATGTTTTTGACCTTGCATGCATGTAAACCTCTTGTTGGGGACTCCCAAAACCAAATTATAAACCTTTCAAATAGCATAATAGGGATACTTTAAAAGTCTATCAAGCTATCTCTTCCAGAAAAAGCTGAAAACTGGACCAGACTTGATGTCGATATTCAAAAGTCTAGACAATACAACCTGCCAAACAGAGAGGATGCAGAGTGCCGATTTACAGAATCGATTGGACCTATAAGAGTGATGTTAGCTTCAAATGCTCTGTTGCATTCCAGACTAATGTGTATATTCTCTGCTTGTACGGTTGCCAGCATTGTGGAACACTAAACAAGATTAATCTACAAGCACTGCTGATTTACAAAATGGAAAAAGGAACTCGCCATTCGCCAAGGACAACCACTATTTCAAATTTACATTAATAAACCAAAAAGCACTTTGAAAAGACACAGAAGTTTGGACATCAGTCTGGCCTTATTCATTCAACTATTCTTTCCCACAGAGCCAAACTTTCTTCTGACAGTCTGGCTTTGAGAAGGTGGAAATAAGCAGTGAATGCCATCCTAACACAGATACAGGGACCCTTGCGAGGGCCCCATAGCTTGAAGCTCTGCGGTTATGTTTTAGTATCTCCACTCTAACTCTATAAATGATTTCCCTCTAGGAAAGGTAGAGGTTTGGACTTTCACTCAGGTTAGTCAAAGGCCCTGGAGGTGCTCAGTTAGCACACAGACACACCCTCCTTCGAGAGCACTGACTGTCAGTGGCTGATTACTAGTGACGGCGCACATGATATGCTTTGTGTTTAAGGCCCCGGGGCCCAAAAATTCAATAAGTGTTGCCGGCTATCAAAAAACGTTGAGAGAAGAAAAAAAATGGGTAAAGTTTCATTTAGAACACCATGACTGCTGTATTAATATAATGTAAGTGGTTAATGTAATGTCACAAAATGCGAGTCGCTTCATTAGGTAGAATAAAGATGCAGTTAGAGCAGAAAACACCACCTGCTTTTGCAATCAGGACCACCGTCACCACCACAGGAGCTTTCGAACTCTCAAATCTCTACACGGCCAGAAGATGTGAATTACAGCTTTATGCTGAGTCAGGAAAGTGTTTCTTACCTTCAACGCAGTGCTCCACCTCCTCCAAGTTGCGGAGAGTAATCCTCATCAGGCTTGAGTTGAGCATCAGTTCGTTCTTGTGGCTCGGCCACATGAAGTGAGGAGGCAGGTTGACAAAGAAAATGCGCGTATCTCCGGTGGCCACCTGATTATCGCAAATATGGGGGTCTCCGAAACCGCCGATCATCACCTTGTTTCCTCCGTCCAGCAGCACCTCTCCATTCACCATGATCTTGCCTTTTAGGTAACGCCATACCCTGACCTTCAGACAGGGGAAAGACAACATAAGATTAAGAAAACACCATTTCCAGCAGATCAAGGTCACTTTCTTGCACATTCCATAGCAGCCACCTACCGCCAGTTGCATAAGACTCTGCAGTCTAACTCTGCATTTCTGATTCATATATATACCACAGTGGTGGTCCAAAAAGTGTGAGACCACATTAAAAATAGGATTTTAAAATACTTAAAACAAGAAGTTACAATGTGAAATGAATAAGAAAAATCAAATTCTGCACTATTCATAGGTCACATCCAAAGCGTGACCATGTGAACTCCTGGTGGTCAGATGTTCAGTGATGGATAACATGATCATCAGGTTTTACACAAAATTGTGGCTGAGCTATTAAATGCAAATTCTAAAAAAAACGGTATATTTTTCAAATAAACTTTTCATTCAAACTGTTATGCAGTTTTGCAGTTATAAAACTGCAAAAAAGGAAGCATTTTTCACTATATGTCTCAGAACCTTTAACGTATAAGCTTTGCAGTGGCATAGCTCTTCTATAACACAATGAAATGATGGTGGGAAGAGCTGCAATTTCAGATTATTCTTCTGCAAGACTTTGATATATGTGACCGCATTCAGTTACATCTAACAAAGTAAGCCCATGATTACATGATAATTGAAGATAATTGAACCCGAAGCACTAATAGAACCTGAAAGGACATCAAATTACAAGTGGATCAAAGTGGGACTGAGGAGGTTGACATTTTTCATCAACTGAGCAGAACCAATGTCCACATGTTAGAAAAACCGATTAGCAAGAGTTTTAAAAAATCCCTTTTATTTATAGTTGTATGCAATTTGATATTGCAAAGAGTGGTTGAAACCCCTGGGTGTTCATGATTTATTAGGCTCAAAACCTAGTGAAGTGCCCATTTAGACAGCATTTTAACATGTTCCCATTATATGCTGCGAGTTTCAGACCAGGACAACTCAAATATTGGACTGGTAGCTTTGTGTCTACATGTCTAACAGGTGATATAGATTGCAACACAGTTGCACAGTAGCCACAGATATTAAAAAATAACCTTAGACTTTTGATACGATGTGTTATGAAGTACATATTTACCTTTTCACTTTCACTTTGATGCATTTGAAGAGTGTCTGGTGCGCAAAGTCTTACCTTGCAGGAATAAGTGTTGTGCACTGGATCCATGTTCAAGATCTCCTCTACAGTCCCGGTTAAAACTATATTCGCCTCTTCTTCTCGTTTTTCCAGCTCCTTTTCTGAACAACTTCCATGACAACGCGTACTCAAAAGCACAAAAACAACAGCAAATGACCAAACGTGCCAATAAAACGCCTTTCTGCAAAAAGAGCCCATGGTCAAACCAAACGGTTAAAAGAGAAAGTAAAGACCTCTCAATGCAAACGCCGGACGAGTTCTGCAGCAAGTTTGATGGAAATACTAATCCGACCGCGCGCTGCTCTCTGCGTTCTTCAAACTTCACTGCGATCTGCGCTCATATCTGCGCTGAGTGAACGCGCGAGCATCAGCCGGCAGACAAGAGAAGAATAGAGAGAGGAACGAGGAATGCCTCTGCTCACCCCCCTCGCGCACGCACTCGCTGTCCTTTCAGAATGAGGCTCCTTTCACAGGGCATTTGCATGCAATCTGAATTGCTGATAAGAGCGAACTGGAGAGAAGCGGGTGTAAAACGCCACCCCTTGGAGAGATTGCGCCAATTCGGACAAATGAACCGGTCCAGAGGATTACAGATGGAGTGAACAGAAAACTTTCAACTAACAGTGATCTTTTCATTTAAACTCATTTGAACATATAGAGATGTTTAGTTTGTAGTCCTACAACCCGAAAAAGTATTAGCATTTTAGAGCTATTGGTTGGATTTTGACTAAATCAAGACTAAATTCTTGGGTTAATATTAATTTCACGAAAATAAATTCAAGTATAAATAAAATTTAGTATACAGAAATGCAACTATTGTTAAAAATAGTTTTTTTATTTTATTTCATTGCTATCTTTTTACTTGTCTTTTACTTTACTTTATATGTGCTTTATATATATA
>NW_015540838.1:1533934-1541306 GCF_001515605.1 Sinocyclocheilus anshuiensis | reverse complement strand
TATATATATATATATATATATATATATATATATATACAGATTTTGTTGTAATAAAAATTTAAATATGCATTATGAGGTCAAATGTGGCCAGCATTCTAGGTTAAGTGGGTTCTCCTTTCAAGTGCTGTAATAAGAACTGTGCAATTACAAGCAGCCAATAATTACATATTAAGCTCATGTTGTTCATTAAAATTACTTGCTACTTACTCATGCAATTACAGTACGCTGCAAAATGTACTGTAAAGTACAGCATAACCACATAAACAAAAGCATTTAAACTTAACACAAATAGTTGTACCAACTTCACTCTCATCTTAACATCTAGAGAGGGCGATGAGTAACAACGTTACTAATATGAACATCATTCTGACACACACAACCGATAAAACCCTTACTGTCGCTCCCAGTTCTAAACTGACAGTGCATAAATTTCCACCCTTTCAAAAGCTGTAATTTCACTACCCGTCCATCTATTCCTGGAAAATGACAGGGTGTGGAATCTGTGGTTCCACTGATATATTTGTAGGAATACTCTCAGTTTAATGGCACCATGTCCTGGCCCTTAATTCTTATACCACAATACCAATAGGTTTTAAAAGATTATTCAAAATACAGGTTTGTGATTTGAGAAATGGTTTTGTTATTAACAATACTTGACAAAGGTGTGAATTATTACTTCAGACAGCTGCTCTGTGAAGGATATTTTTATATAGATAACTTTGACATTTAAATACATTATTAATATAATCAACTTCACAGGCTCTCTAAGCTGACGTATAACCACTTTTCTTCCATGCTTAAACAGTTGCATGGTACTAAGATTAGGTGGCTTTTTCATTGGAGAAAGCAATATTATGAACAGAGGACACATATTAAGACAGAAGCAATAGTTTGAAGTTAAAAACATCTTAATGATGAATTTGATTATTATGATGTTTTTATCAGCTGTTTGAACTCTCATTCTGACGGCACCCATTCACTTCATAGGATCCATTGGTGAGCAAGTGATGTAATGCTACATTTCTGATGAAGTTGATGAAGAAAAACTGAGGATGTCTAAACTTTTCAGCAAATTTTAATTTTTTGAGTGAACAATTTTTTTTAGGTGGCTATGAGTTTTTATACAACCAATAAAACAAATCTCATCCTATTCAGTTTAGACTGGAGTCCTATATACCCACCCACTCACTCTCTCGTTCACTTTCCTGTAACATAATGAAGTCAGCCCACATAAAGCCCATTACAGTCAAGCTCATTTGAGAAATATCATTCAAACTGAAATATCACCCCAGTGAAATTACTCTGTCTACTTTGAAAGAAGCGTAGGAGTTCAACATTTCAGAAAAACTATTGCTGCACTTCACAATGTGAAGAGAGTAATACTGCCTGTGGATTGATGTGAAAGCAAAAGACTCGCACCGTAAGCTGCAGACAGCACTGTTGAAATTCAGGTAACATAAACCATCAGCATCTCTGTCTCAGCTTGAGAGCTTTTAACATCACAACAACAGCTCGCTCCTGCCCACAAATATGTCACCACAAAAGGTTTTGAAAAAAAACAAACAAAAAAAATACAAGTATTAACAAGCTCACACAGAGGAGTAATTTTCTTCAGCACCATGTCAGTCAAAGCATAATCGGCTTGACGGATGCAATTATTGTTTTAAATTCAGTTTAGCGATATTCCCTTTAGTCATTTATTAGCTGGATTTTGCTTCCTAAGCTCCCTGGTGGCATTCCCACCTCTCGCTATACGCTATGTTGGGGGATTTTTACTTTATTCACAGAGTGATGATTGATTGTAATGTTGGTTAATGTGCAAATAATGAAAACAGTTCATGGCTTGTGATGCTGGAGATGCAGTAGATCTTGCTGAATCATGTACAGCTGCAGCGTTTTGACTATGGACTATGACATTGGGATGGAAACTCATTTTATTCAAACCAGGCCTCTTCATTCAAACAGTTCTTATAAAACATACATGCATAAACAGGGTAATTCAAAAGGGCTTTCTGTTTTGCCTTTGTTTTTGCAATAGAAAGCACTTTAGTGCTTATATAGCAAAGAAGAATGAAATAAAACATGTTATTAAAGTACAATAAATGGACTAAATGGTTTAAAAAGCAACAAGATAAATACATTGTCTATACATTTAGAGAAGTAATTAAATATCTTCTAAAATACTATATATATTTTTCTATATTTTGTTCTCTGATCATTTGGTATATGTAATGTAAAAATAAAAGATGCACCTTTCTTCAGTCTTATTTCTAACAGTGCTACTGTTTGTTCCTAGGGGTGTGTATTGCACCTGCATTAATGTCTGTCAGATGTCTATTTATTTAATTTAGGGATTTTTAAAAGCTTTGTGGGTTCTATTTTAATGCCACTCTTTACTTTCACCTCCTAAGTATTACAAACATTGTGTATTTTTGTGAACACTAACTTAAACCATAAAGAGTTTTGGCCAAGCATATGATTGCTCCCATGTGTGGTCTCTGATTCTTCTCTCTGCACGCAACTGCATCGTACAGACAATAAAATCACATCCTTATTTTTCATTTTAATCCTTCAGTTCTCTCCAAACATCTCAGCAACACACTGTCTGTCATCTGAAAGTGAAATATGATATTTTGACCATTCTGACAACAAGCTTGTCCTGCTGGTGACCCAGAATCTCTTTGACATGCCACAGAAAAACAACCCCGCAGTGCCAACGCCATGATAATGCCAGTCAACAGCTCACTAAGAAGACGTGTGACATTTGTATCACAGCAATATGCCCGCCAGTGGGACTATGCCACTGCTGCACTGAACAAACGGCATATGCAAACTTGCATGAATATTCACAATTTTTTTTTTTACAGGTTTTTTTTTTCAGTGATGCCACAGAAGAACCATTTTTGGTTCCTCAAAGAAACTTTCAGTGAATAGTTCTTAAAAGTCTTAGTGTGAAGAACCTTAAAAGACTGTAAAATCTGTCAACTCTCTCTGCCCAATATTTAGAGACTGACTTTGATTTTTTTGCAACCAGTTCCTGACTGTAAATATGGCCAAAAGTTGTATTCCAGCCTTCAGCAACAGAATGTGAATCAAAGCATGGGCCAAAGTTGACCACTTTATTGTGATAAATGAAGCCACAGATCATTGGAAAAAAATTGCTGTGTTTCAATCCTTCATTGTCTCAAACGGAGCCAAGTACTGCAGGCCAAACACCAAGAGGGAACAGAGCAAACAAACAACGATGGCAGCTTATGGCCAGATGTTGTTGTGCGTGGAGGTGTCACGTCTAAACAGAAAGCGGTTTCTCACATCTGGTGTAAGACTGTTTGCTTGGCAGGAATTTCTCCCTTTCAGTGCATCGAAAAACAAAAAGCCCAGTTCAGGTCTTCTGCGTTTGATTGGTTTGACTAGAGATGCAGTATTTCCTGTGGTCTCTCAGGGCGCTAAACAAACTGACAAACACAGGCCATCTGGATGCATTGTGGTCTGTAGGGCGTTTGGACCAGACTGACCATGTGGTCTGCACAAAACAAGTCAAGTCAATAAGGCAATTAAGTACTAGCACACTATTGCATTCCCTAGTATTCTTTAAGAAGAAAATAGTATGGCTTACTGTTCTATAATATGCTGTGCTCTGTTGTATACTGATGATTTTGCCAAGTACTGTAGGTCATCCAGGTATTTCATGCATGCAGAATATTTGCATTCTGTGCAATACAGAAAATTTGCATAGTGTGTATTGTATACATACTATATACTGCAGAAATAGTATGAGCAGTATGGTGGTATGACATTCCCAACATGTTTCAGACTCCATTACACCCATACATTTTAACACCCTCATGTACACACGCCTGCATTACTTCAACACAACCTTGATATATTGCCATACACTTAACCTTGTAACAACTGCTTGTAAAGTGTCAAGCTTCACCCAAGTATCACAAAATAAACACATTGACTGGTATCACTCTCCATAATATATGTGCACATAAAGAGATCTTCAATACAGTTCTCCACTATAGTCCATTCATGGCTGAGATTTTGAACAGACCAGGAACCTCACATATAAAATTTACATACATTTAATCTTTAAAGCCCATGTAAGCAAAAAATTACTGAAAACATCATGTACGTCACAACATACCCAGTTCCCTCCCTGGAATAAGAGCTCTTCATCATATGCATAAACTTATCCGTATACAATTTCCATATGCATATTGCCATCCAGAAACATGATATTTTCAAATTATGGGAACATGAAATGAGAATACTGCTAAAAACATTTTTATTAATCAGCATCATTGTCATGTTTAGACTGAAAATATCTAAACGTCCTTAAATACAACAAATCTGCTTGACAAGCTATGTAGTAAACCTTGAGTTACGTTCATTGTTCTTATTACACAGCCAAATTATTTTTTAATTGTTTTAAGTATAAACTTAAGCAATTTCAAAATAGACTTCAAGGATGTTTAGATATTACTACAATGATAATAATGCATGATTAATATTACTGGAAACTAAACAGTGTAAAAAATATTATTATGACAAAAACGGATGACTAAAATAATAATAAAAACATCTCACCGATTTATTTCACTAACTATTGTGAAACAGTAATTTCACGTGCATTGCTGAACTCGGATGGCATTTTCCACAATGCTGGGCATTCCATGGGGTTATGACCGGATCGTAAGTGTAACAGATAATCAGTTTTTCTGATGCAGTCACGTGTTGTGAATTGCTGCACTTGCCACCTGACTACTGTAACAACTAAAAGGTGATCAAGTCAACGGTTATTTAATCAAATGGTACAATTCAGATGCGTACAATGTATAAAGATATTCTGTATTTTCTCTTTCATACGAGGTAGAGCAGGCTTTTTGATCACAGATGAAATAAAGCCAGAAGTGATTGACCACATAAAGATGCCCCTCATTACTGAACTGACCAACTGGAATGGATATGTATGAATGTTCAAGCCAATCATCTTTCAGTATCACTGAGATTAACGCTATTTAACAGGGGAAATCTAAAGAAACTGAGAAACAAGTGAGTGACTGCACGATATTGTCAAATGGATTTGAAGTTGATTGTGGAGTTTGTCTAGGTGAGTAGATGTTAATGGAATGGGGCTCTCCATCCATTCATTCATTAATTTATACTGGTGTTTTGATTTATTCTGTTAGCGTTGGGTTGTTGATCATAATGCGTCGTTAATCAAAACTATTTGATTAACAAGAAAAGATAATCTGTACACAGGAGCATAGTTATTACACATCTACTGTGAGGACTGGACATTATACTGATTTGTGTGGTTGCTATAGGGGTCAGGCCGAACAAACTAGCACGAACCACTGGTCTTGAGCAGTGGATCTTAATCCTGGTCCTTTGGACCTAATCCCAGGATTAAGAACCACTGGTCTTGAGCAAAAAGCATTCTTAAAAATGTGTTCTTTGTTGGTAAAATGTTCATTAAGCTGTGTAAAATATTTGCTATGCTTCTGGTGTAGGTGTAATGTACATTGTTTATTAAAGGATATGTGCACATCGTCATTTGTAGTAATTGGTGTTTTTGTTTAATGATTGTCTGTTGGAGATTTTAAAGTGGCAAAAAGCAGAATGATGGATTTTTGTATTTGTTATTTCTGTATGAGGCTGTTTCATAGACTTTGGGCAATTTTATGTCCCAGGCATTATTTTAAAGAGATTTTCTATTTTCCTTTTCATTACATGCAGGTCACATCGAAATTGCCTTGAAAACCTGGCTAATTCTGAATTAAAAATTAATAGTTTCTAATTAATAATAATATTATGAATTAAAAATGTATAGTTTCTAATTAATAATAATAGTATAAATTAAAAATTAATAGTTTCTAATTAATAATAATAATATTAATAATAACCCATACTTGATACTTTCAATCTTAAAATATGAATAATTTCTCAAAAATATTAATTACTTTTAAGAACTATGATTTTCTAATCCAACTGTAAATGAATCATTTGAATTAGACCATTTAAATACTTATTTTTGTGGAAATAATTTTTAGCCATTTTTACAACAACAACAACAACAAAAATTGGTAATGAAGAGGAGCTGAGATGAAATATGAAAAAGATCAATCAGAGTAAATATCTTTATATGAACAGAATATTTGAATTTTACATCCAATCAAACATGTAATGTCAAATTGTACAAAAATGCTATTTAATTGTATTTAGAATACATTAAATGTTAGCTATGAAATGGAAATTAAACTTAAGACAAAATCTCATTTTATTTAAAAAATGTTTAAAATCTCATTTTAAAGATGTTTACACTGTTGGATGCTGTTAGTAGGCAAATTAAATAAGTGAAAGTTTGAAAAATATGTATTGAGAAGGGCTAAAGTTGAACAAAACGCCATCAATAGACTGAGAGGTGCGCCTTATTCCTCAATGGAAAAAAACTGCTCATCCTTATATTGCATTCGTTTCTGAAAACCTGCTGTGCTTATGCTTCTATGTTTCTTAAAGGGCACCATTTTTCAGCGTACTATCAGCGGGGGGAGACGTTTTGATTAGAGCTAATTTACAGTGGCGTGAGAGAGTGGAGTGGCCCCAGCAGACCCCTCATTTCCTAATTGAGTGCATGCGTTCTGCCGGCTTGAACACTCCGTTAATAAATAGCCCCATAAAACTGATCTGAGCTCTAAATCATGTCTACATGTCCTTGTGCTTTCTGCAAACCACTAAGAAAACATGGACATATAAGCTCTGATACATTGACTCAGGGAAAAATCTCTATTCCTTTTACTATGACAAAAGTTGTGCTTAATATACAGTGTAACATTGTAAATCATGATGTGCACTCTGATAGACTGACTCAACAATTACAAATAGTGCTGTATGGGAACAGAGACAAGGCATAAACTATGATTTGCTGTGGGAAGGATCTTGGAGTCACTTTGGATGATTCAGCTGGTTTTGACAGTGAGTTTGGCCAGTGTCAATGCTGTAGGTTATCAGTGCTGCTCTTTTAGAGACTGTCTTCATTAGTGATAAGATAAGGCCAGTCAAAGAACAACACCCAGTCAATTTAGGGAGCAGGAAGGGTCACTTAAATAATCTGTTAATCTATGATGGTTAAATTAGGAGTAGCATTTAGAAATCATTTATCAATCCATTAAACACTGCAATTATATACAAATATATTTGTTTGCCGTAACTGGACCTTACTGTCACTTATTTCATTTGTCTACTAACAATGTTCAACAGCGTTTAACAGCATTTTCTGGTGAGATAATGACAATGAAAGAACAATGAAAAAGACAATGAAAAAACAGTTGGCTATTTTTTTTAATGTCATTTCCACCAGAGAATG
>NW_015540838.1:1519009-1533924 GCF_001515605.1 Sinocyclocheilus anshuiensis | reverse complement strand
TATATATATATATGGTTGTACTTGTTTACCAAGAAGACAAATAAAAAACAGTTGGTTATTTTACTTTTTCATTTCCACCAGAGAATGCTGTTAAACACTGTTGATATATATGTATGTAATTTCTCACTATAAATAATGAAATGGGTTTGATTATCATAGCTTTTAAAATGTTGTTTGTTTTTTTATACAGGATTTTTTTTAAATAAGCAAAAATATAATATGGTAAAACGTTTTTTTTAAAGCAGTTTTAATGTAATCATGATATAACTAAAAGAAATAAGCTAAAATATGTTACTTAGTTTACAAGTCAACCCAGCTGGGATATAAGAGCTGAAGAAACACCCAGATAATGCTGTTTGTGTGCTCTGAAATCCTGACATGTCTCTGTTTATCATTTGCATTTATCATGTCCCTCTGTAGCATTGCACTTTTAATGTCTTCTAGCTTTAGTCGTTCATGAATCACTGTAAGGGTGAACGGCATGACTAGACAGAGACTTCAATAATATCGGTGGGTTTAGAATGGGACAGAGGAACTTGAGAGCTCCACACAGCCCACTCCGCTAATGGGCCGTAGCGCTTCATTAGATAATTGCAGAGATGCGGCCTGCTGGAAATGATTTTTCTGACTGATTAGTGCTGACACCAGCTGGCCCTGTGATGAAGTAGATGTCCTTCTCAGACTTTTGTGAAGCAGACAGAAATGATTTGCTGCATCATGCAGTAGAAATTGTGTGGCAAAAATCAGAGAGGTACATTTGTTATCATGCTGATATCTGGAGAAAAAACAGCACTCTTAGTGTGATATAGATTAACTATATTAAATGATACAAATATAAAAGACATACAGAGGCATTGTCCCTCTCTTGAATCTGATGGACATTCTAAATGCATTTTAATAGACTAAATCCCGCACACTCTCAGAGAAAAGGTACAAAAGCTGTCACTGGGACGGTACCTTTTCAAAAGGTACACTTTTGTACCTTTTAGGTACTAATATGGACTCTTTAGGTACAAAGGTGTGCCTTTTGAAAAGGTACCGCCCCAGTGACAGCTTTTGTACCTTTTGGTGTTTTTTAGGACTCTAAAACTTGCAAGCACCAGACCACTGATTCGTCAGACCTGCTTTCTTGCAGTCTGTATTCTTCCGACTTTATTTTGTAGTCAATAACAAATAACGAATACTTAAGTATTGTAACAAAGTATTATTACTTTGTTACATTACACCACTGAAAAGCTTTAATTAATTTGTTTATTACAAACAGCTTTTCACTTCACAAGACATTATTTGATGGACTGGAGTCTTGTGGATTATTGTGATGTTTTTACTTTGGACTCTCATTCTGACGGCACCCATTCACTGTAGTGGATCCATTGGTGAGCAAGTGATGTAATGCTAAATTTCTCCAAATCTCTTTCAATGAAGAAATTAACTCATCTCCATCTTGGATGGCTTGAAGGTGAGTACATTTTATTTATTTATTTTTCTGTCTTGAACTAAGATTTTATTATCTTTTCTCTGAAAACAATTCTCATTGTCTTGTGGAGTTTTTGCTTCTCAAATATCTCACGTTGTTACGAATCTTGTTTTAAGGATGATCAGAATGTTTTATCCTGTAAAACAAGATGAAAAATACAAAATAAGAAAATGATTTTTGCAGTGCATCTGTCTGTCTGTCTGTCTCTCTGTCCATCAGAACAGCAGCAGTAGAAGCCAGTTATGGCATGTTCGCTCCACACGTCTACCACTGCAGTGCTCTCTGAATGACACACAGTGGCCAGACCACAATGCCTGCAGCCCTGAATGTCTCAGCAGTAAAAAATGCCTCAGCTGTATCCGGGGCCTGTGCCACAGCATGGCCGGCGCTCAAAAGCGGCTGTTACATCTCTTGCTCCTGCCTTCTAATTTCCTTACTCAGCGGCAGGGAGCCGCCAGCTATTCCTCTCAGCACTTCGGCATACAGAAAGGCCTAGAAGAGGAAAGGGGCAATTTTCCTCCCTCTTAATAATCCCCTTTTTCTTATCTTTATGCCACTCCTATACCTTCCATGCATCAGCCTCAGTGCACCTAACCCGCAATCTGTCAATCAACGCACACATTCAGGTGTTATAGACATTCCCTCAGTGAATCTAGCTTCCATTTCACTATTGATTCTATATCATACCAATTATTCAATACCGATTATTTGTTTAGCTGCTAGCACCATTGTAATGATTAACCACATGTACTTTAAAATATAGTAACACAATTAAGGCATTAGTATTATACGGGATTTAATTTATATATATATTTTTTCTTTCAAGAAATATAAACATGTATATAAATCCTGGGGTTTTATTAAAGTGAGAGAAAATGTTGTTATTTCAGCCATGCAAAAATGTTCAATGGAATGCACAATAATTTCAGCTTTCATTGTCCAAATGTGGCTTTCAAAGAGGAAAAGCTCTCAGGATGCTCCCTGTGCTGTCATTATTTATGTGGTGATTGTGTTCTGAGGATTCTGAATGATAGACAGGCAGTCAGAGATTACACTCCACTGAAAACCAGAGTAAGGCAGTAATTTGGCCGTCTGAGAGCCAGGTAAAATGAGGATCTTTAATTCAACTGTCACTCTGCAGTGTACATCAGATGCCATCTGCGAAGTGCACTTAAATATCACAAACCTGTCTGGCAGTGACAGCAGGATGGCACTTTTACTTTAGGGCTTCTTATTAACTGCAGAATAAAACATGGCAGCTCAGAGTTCTCAGAGTAAAACCTCAGAGAGCCCAGCAACAGAACTGCTTTCGTTCAACATCTAAAACATATATCTTTAGGTTCTTCTGATTCTGAACACAGTATCTGGCTGTTCAACATCCAGCACTCAACATTCTTTGCTTCCACCTGCTGGTCAAACAGGTTAATTGCAGTTTGTATTCTTAAAGGGAAAATTATTTGCTCACCCTCTTGTAGCTCTAAGCACCTATGACTTTATTTCTTCTTCTGTGGAACATAAAAGGTGAATTTTTAGATGATTAATCTTGCTGCTTTTTTCCATATGAAAATGAATGAGGACTTGACTGGGTCTGTCAAGCTTTACAAAGTACACAGGTCTTGTGAAGTCTTACAATAGCTTTGCATGAGAAACTGAATGAAATTTAACCTCTTTTACCGTGTTAATCTTCCCCTCCAGTGAGCTGTTACATGCTCCCACTGCATCATTGAGTCTGAACTAAACAAATCATTCAGACCAGTTTTGTGAACTGGATCAACCTTTTCTTCAAAAAGACTGGATTCAATCGAACAGTTTGTTTACAAATTGGACATACTTATCTCTTTCAATAACATGTGTATATATATATATATATATACAGTCAAACCAAAAATTATTCAGACACCAGATATAATTGTTTATATATTTGTTTTACTAGTGGGTGCAGGACACTATAGTTCATTTATGTAAGTGAAGATAGCAGAGAGTCATTTTTATTAAAACAAAACAAAATTTTTATTTTTTTTTAATAATTGTGTTACAAAGAATACATATGTGTTTGGATAGAATTTTGAATTCTGATTAAAATATTCCTTTAAGAAACTCTGTTTCTCAGTAATATGGACAGTAACACTGCCCATCAATGGTTGCTTAGAGCACTTTGCTTATAATAAAAGAAAAAAAAATTGCTTAGAAAAATGTATCCAATTATTTGATAAATAACCAGTGCTAATGAAAATGTATCTTGAATGTGCAAATATTTATAGAAAGGCTGACTGGCTGGCAAACCGATTAATTAAATATAAAGCAAAAAATAAATAATTAATTAAACATATTTATATAAGTTCAATTATTGGAGGTTTCAACTGCTTGACAGAAAGGAATTCTCATTTAGTGTAGACTGTGTTTTGTACATTTAGAGTAAAACCTTATTGAATCCATTCCACACCCTGGCTATCTTGGTGTAATCATCAATTCCATAATCAGTTTATTTGTTGACAACAATACGTTGTCAGATAAAGCCACTTCTCCATTTTCTCCACTTCTGCCAATGTGTCTGAGAGTTCATTCTAACAATATCGAATGGCTGTCCTCTAATCTTGGCAGCAGGCTCAAATTAAACAGGAGCTTTATATCAAGCGGATGTCATTTAACATTAAGGGAGTGAAACGCTCAGGTGCAGCAGAAATGACAACCAATGGCAAGGTGCCAAAGCTGACAGTGACCTAAAAGCAGAAGGAGTCAGGGAGAGGAAAAATGACAAGCCCTTAAAAAAAAAATCCTTTTCACAATGTGGTTTTGATTTGTCTGCCTGCTCGTGTGTTCTTTGCATACTAAACAGCTCTTTGAAAGACCCAGAGCTGGACTTGTGAAATGTGGTCTAGTAATGGGAAGTTCAAAGTATCAGAGCTCAGAGATTAGTTTTATGACATGTGACTTTCATCAGTATTTCTACACAAAATATGTATTTTAGATTGAGCACAGAAAGCAAAACCTCATTTCCATGCCATTAACACATTATTTACTGTATGTACAGGTTTCCTATGGTGATACAAAACCTAAAACTTTCAAGAAATAGTAGCTGATTTCCATGCCTGTAAAGGTCATGTACTGTAAATGAACAAACATTTAAAAAAGTCAGAAAATTATCTTTATGTAAATTTTTCTAGTTGCCTCTAAAAATTTAAATGTTTACATTCAAATGGGCTTAATGATTTCCTTAAAGATTTTAAAAGTTAAAGTTTGCATTTTGTAAAGTAAAAAGATTCTTATAAAAGGCAGTGATTTGTTGCCCATTTCTCTGGGAACACATGGTTACAGCTGTTTGTCAACAACTTTCCATTTCAAAAGATCAGAAGAGGGCAGCAGATATGCATGTTTGTGAAACTCACAGGCCAGCTTGACCATAACTGCCAACAAAAACACTTGTTTTGTTCTGGAATTTCTTTTTGGGAATCTAGCTTGTAAATACGGACATACAAAAGAATAGTCAGTAGTTTGTTTTAAATGGAACCATCTTTTGAACCTTTAGACAAAATATTTGTAAAATCAAAAAAAACAAATTGCAAATTTTGCTGTTGTTGTTGTGTATTTTATTTGATACACCAAGTTTTATGACATGTATAGAGTATGGAGCTCACATGACAGGAGGCCCAAAATGAACAAAAATATGCAATTTGATCCAGTTACTGATATTTATATTTTGTCAAAAAGATTAAACAAATGTAAGTAAATGAGATCTTTATAACATAAAATGCATATAAATATCAGTTGTCACTCTATATTTGCCAAAAATGTCTTAGTCAAATAATATTATAGGCGTCATATGATGTTGCTAAAAATAACATTATTTTGTGTATTTGGTGTAATGAAATGTGTTTATGCGGTTTAAAGTTCAAAAAACACATTATTTTCCACATACTGTACATTATTGTTTCTCCTCTATGCCCTGCCTTTCTGAAATGCATCGATTTTTACAAAGCTCATCGGTCTTGTTGTAAATACAACTTAACCACTGATTTCTAGTCGTGTCCTCTTTTGGAAGGCCAAACAAAGTAGTTTCGCTTTCACAACGAAACACACAGCGTCACACACGACGGACTTGAGTGAGCGGAGGCCAGCGGGCTAGAGTGAGCCGCGGCCTAGAGTGAGCAGAGGCAGGCGGGCTAGAGTGAGCGGAGGCCGGCGGCTAGAGTGAGCGGAGGCGAAGGAGCAGCCAGCGGGCTTGTGGCAGCCACATGTGACGACTCCAGGCTGGACTCCGCTTCGTCCACGGTGAAAGCTGAACCGGCGATCCACAACGCGAAGTTGATGTATTCCCTCAGCGACCAGCACAGATCAGCTCTAGGCATCGTCCTCTTTTGGAAGGCCAAACAAAGTAGTTTCGCTTTCACAACGAAACACACAGCATCTTCACGACATGGAGGCAGCAACAATACTAGCGAGAATAAAAGTTACGGCTTCTTTCTTTGCGTGAACATTTGGGCGGCGTTATGCAAATCTTCCCACATCGTGACGTAGACATGTGGGGGCGTGTTAGAACGAGCCGTTTTAGGTAGGCGTGGTTGACTCTTAACTTTTATAAAGAATATCTCTTTGGATTTGAGACTTTAGTCTTTGCAGCTTTACAGACCTTCTTTGTGCACCAAGAGCTTGTAACACTTCAAAGAGAAAGGAAAAATTGAAATTACATCATATGACCCCTTTAAAATGCTTAGTTTTATGATCAAAGCTCTGTAGATTTCTGTGATTTCTCATGAGAACTGATGCCACTGAAGCAAAAGTATTCTTTGAAAAGATATTTCAATAAAACCTTTTCTTCTGTCAGTGCATTTTCTTTCTTAAAGTCATTTAAGCTGTTTCTGAGCTTTGTAATGGATTCTAACTGTCAAAATACATAATCAGATCATAATATGGGGGTAGTAAAGCTCACAAAATGAGTAACTAAATGATCAATTATCAATTTCAAAAAGAGACACTTTTAAATAACTGCAATAAGGAGGCAAAGGTATCAAAAAAATGGTCCATACCAACTTGATTGCTATATTCCATGTTTTGTTAAGCAATCCAATGGCTTTGCATCACTATCTTTGACATCAACCCTAGCTCTCATTGGCACATTTATGAAACAAAAAAGTAGTAATGTCTAATTTGTGAGCAATCACTCTTTTTTCTTCTTCTTTTTCCTCCTCTTTTTCTTCTTTTTTTTTTGAGTTGGACTGATCTAGTTCTCAAGACTCGATCCAATCAAAGCAGTTTAACAGCTCACTGGAGAGGAAGACTATCAATAACATTAATTTCTTTCAGTTCCTCGCACAAATCTGTTGTATGACTTCAGAAGACTTGATATATATAGCACACACGTCATGTGGACCACTTTTATTGTGAAAACTAATTAGCATGAAAAAATCTTAAAATTTTTGGTCCACAGAAGAAATATAGTCATACAGCTTTGGAACAACAAAAGAGTAAGTGAATGATTGCAGAATTTTCATAGTGATCTCTTTAATTAAATATTTGTCTAAAATTGAACTCTTGAATGCTTTATTTTAGAATCAAGCAAGAAGGATTTGTTTCCTGTCAGCGGATAAATCGGTTACGTCTAGAGAGCACAAATAAGCATTCTACTTTCAACAGCCCTGAAAAGTCCCAATGTTTAACTGCAATTTTGGGACACAAACAAAACAACAACTTTTAGAAATGCTTGATGTTCTTCGTCATGCTAATCTGCAGGCCCTCGTGTGAACATGAGTGGAAGGGAAACAGATCTCGGACCTGCTGACCCACAATCTTCACATTCCTTCTTACCCAGTCTCAGACATCTTTGATGTCACAAAAACAAAGAGGGAGTGGCATCAATAAGCCTCTGGAATTTATGCAGAAACCCATAGAGATGGCACTCCATCAGAGTCGCCATTCATGTGAGCGATCAACTTTATATGGGAAACTGAAAAGAGAAGGATTTGAGGCAAGAAAACGGGGGAAATTTGTCTGGATCGTCAAAAGGAAAAGTGCTGCATACTTCTGCAAAAGACTTTGATGTCACACAAGATGATTGAGATGGGAGGCATGGTTTGATTTAATTTGCCAAAGAATGGTTGGAAATGGGTGATTGGTGAGGGTAGAAGGCAGTTTTATAAAAAAAGTCAGTTCACAGAGAATGACAAAAAGAGCACATTTCAACGAATGTATCAATCTGCCAGTAAGGAGCCCAAGAAAGAGGGAGTGTAGAGGTCTGAATGACGTGAGAGGCTGAGGAAGAGAAAGCAGGTTGTGAGAAAACGCTCTGGTTGGCTCCTCTAAAGAAAAAGCCTTCTCTCTCCTGCTGGGCCCAGCTCGGCTCCTGTCCCCTGTCACAATGCGGGGCCTACCGAGGCCCCCTGCCCCCTGACTGCCCTTGCTGCACTAGGAGAGCATTCCCAGCCTGGCTCCAGAACCCCAGCATATGGAGGCCAGACTGAGGGGGATGCTCTCCACTGCGGCCCCCCAGCAGCAGCTACACTGTCTGGCAGCAGTGTGGAGCCTACTCCTAGAGAGCTGGACATGAGATCTTACTGCAAGGGCACACTAACACTGTTGTCAAAGACAGCATGAAGAGTGAAAGAAACATGAAATATATTCGACTCTCATTTTACTGAAGACTGGGGGTCTAGTTTGGACTGTCAAACTGTCGGTGCTTAGTCGAGGACGACAAGCTAGAAACACCATCAAATTGCCCCCCTACCTGTTATTAAGCTTCTGTTCACACAACTCCTGATGTGAATTAAAAATGCTTTTGAACTGGGAGAGAAATCTCCAGCTTCTGTTGGATGGAGTTTTCCATTGGGTTTTTAAATCATACTTTAATTTATTGATTGGATTTTTAAGTACTCTACTTTGATTGTATTTACTTCTAATTTTACATTGTTGTTTTTTTAATGGAGATGCAACATGTAAAATAAGTAGGGATGCACAATATATCAGTGGTCATATATCTGTATCATCAGATAAATGTGGCTTTTTAATGTTAAAGAACTGGTCTGATAAGTAAAATAGGCAAATAAGATTGAAGCTGATAAAATATATCCACATGATAATGCAGCCCTACATTATTTAAAGTTGTTAAACAATGTAAATTAAAATAATTAGAGCCCGAAAAACCTAAAACATTTTATCAATGGCCCATTTATTCCAGTTTATTATTTATTATTTCTGAAAGCTAAATTTTCCATTTAAAATGTCCATTTATCTGCCTAATTGTTCATATTGGTGCATCTCTAGAAATAGACTTTTCAAAACAAATTTTTAAAAGAGATTTAAATCCAACAGGATTTAACTTGAGATTCTGCGAAATAAGAAACCAGGGGGTGAGATGAAGTGGGGTCCAGTCAGGATCTAGTATCACTCTAAATGCCTTTTGTGTAGTTGCTGTCTCTGAACTAGCTTCAAGTGTCCATTTGAAGAATTTCACTGTAACTGTAATGCATTGGTTAATGGTTCCACAAAATGGGCCACACACGCCGTCCCAACACAAGAGGTGCAATCTGTACAACCAAGCACACTTTACTCAGGAGAGCTGTGCTTCTTGGCCTGCCCTCAGCCCTTCAGCTCTGACATTAACTAATGTTGGTTCACTGCAGGAATATGCAGCCATTCTAATGCTAATGGAAGATTTAACCAGCTCCTTATCCTCAGAGTCTGAGCCTCTGTTCAACTTGATCTGCTGGGAAAAGCGAGCAGAGAAAAAGAGAACAGGGAGGTGAGGCGAATAAAAGAGAGGGAGAAAAAGCGAGAAAGCGAGGCAACAAAAAGTGGAGTGTGTAAAACATTATTGTCAAAGCACAAGCACAAGCAAGTTTGTTTTTTTACTTTGCCTTTGTAAATGTTAAAGAAACTGGTGATCAGTATGAATACTGTATGTATGCTTGTAATTATGGGACTAAGTAACACTTGTTTCATGGTTGGAAAGCATGACCCACATATGCAGTCAGCGAAGTACTCTAGGAAGTGAGAACCCGGTGGAGAGTTTTACACTCTCTCAATGAAGAGCAGCAGAAAGGCCAGGTGGTCATTAAAACTGCTGTAATCCCCTTCATGAATAGATCACAGTTTCTCTCACTGTGAGGAAAGCTATGCATGAGCAGTACTGCAGAGAGAGTGAGAGAGAGAGAAGTGTAGTGTTTGATGCTGGGCCCCCAGGTCCTTTAGCACAGTGGCTGAACCGTGTTTCTGAGCGGATGTGTTAACAGTTTCAGGCTCAATGGAGGGAGAAATCCCCACAAAGAGAGGTGTACAAATATTGTGGGAAATCCGTCCACTCTTTAATATTTCATGAAGCCCCACAATCTATTCATTGGACTTCATTCCTTTGGAGGGGCCCTCATTCAGACTCACACCACCGGTTCAATGGGCAGCTCTTAATTGAGTGCCCGCTCATTTTCCAGCTCCCTGGAAGATTGTTCTTGATGAAAAGACCCTGGCTCTTCATCCTTCTCCTCTTCTGCCCAAGAGTGGGAAGCAGAAACGAGGGCGTGCCTTGCTGGTGGTATGAGTAAGAGGGAGGGTTTGGGAAGGTTTTGGGGGGGGGTGAGAAATAAGAAAAAAAGTAAGGGAAATAGCAAGCAAGACCATTTGAGAGTTTGCGTATGTTGTGTGCCAAAAAGGCAAGGGTTGAGGGTTGTCCCTTATCCCAGGCGGGATGAGGAACCCGTGTGCTGAGAACGCCAGTCCATGTCAGCTCAAGACAAACTGCTGTTCAGAGTGAGGCCATGGGGCTGAGCACTGATTCGGTCAACTCATTTGGGCTCCCCGCTGCCTCTGGCTGACAGAGAGGCCTTTCAGAACCGCTGACAGCACCTCAGAGAAATCCCCCATTCGCACCCTGGGAGCTCCGCATAGTCTGGTGTCAGCCCACACCACGTCTTAAAACAGTCCGCAAGATAGATGCCGCAGTGCTAATCAGTCATTTGTGTGCTGTACGGACTCCATGCTGGGAATCTCAAGATGCTGAAGAGCACTGAGCACCTTTTTGATCTTTTCAAGTGTTTGTTAGATCAACTGTTTATTTACCACACAGCGAGGCCCCTCTCTCATGCCTTACGTCTTGAATGGGCACAACAGTGAAGTAACCTTCACACTTGTTGCACCTGTTCCCAAGCTAGACAGAGTTTCATTGATGAAGCAACAGACATCAAAGCAAATCTTGCAGACCTGCCAAGGTCTCGCGTTGTAGGTCTTTGGTGAATTGTTGGTAGGCATGTAAATAAGACTCTGTGAGGTAAGACAGAACTGAAAGGAGTAGCGAAGTACTGTGCAATGTTACGACTGATATGCTTAAATCACAGTGACATTAATGATGACTCCTTGCACCGGTTTAACATAGCTAAATCTTGTAACAGACCGAGATATGGGACTCTGACTGTGTAGAGCACGCCATCATATAAATCAGACCTGGCCCCATGTGACAGTGACCCAACTGTGAAAGTGTGACCTTGGGTGTTATCAGGATCCTTGATGTGTCCAGCTGCATGCATGGCCCCTGACCCCATGATTAAAGGTCATCTGGTAAGAAAAGCTGAGCCTGGCATGCTCCAGCTGAGTCTGTTCACACTAACCCTGATGTGTGTCCAACAGGCTTAGAGCGGCTCATGAGGGATGGAGGATGCCTGCAGAGAGGAGTCCAAGGGAGAGAAAAATCCACCACTACCACCCCTTTCCATCAGTTCTTACCTCCCCAACACGCCTGGCTTGCTTCCGGGCTCCAACGCAAGGAATTCAGGGGTGCAAGCATGGAAAATGGATTTCTCAAGGAAGGCCTGATGGACCTTTAAGTTTTCCTGTTTTAAGTTCCTGCCTTTCACATTAAAGGGATGTTAAAGAACACCTTTGACTTTTTGAAATAAATGTATTAGTGTATCAAAATGTGTTGCCAGGAAACAAACTATAGGAATACCTTTAATGTAAGTTAACTTGAATGGAAACATAGGGTATATCAGTCCAGAATACCAGAAAACTCTCTTCTATGCATTGAAGTCGGGTTTAGAATATTAATGTGAGACTTTCAAGAGCCAGTCTAAGTGGAACCCCATCTCTGTGTCTAATCCTGAATTTTTGATGAACTTCAAGAATGCAATGTCTGAGAACTTTAAAGAGCCGTAGGAATGTGACTTCTGATGCATTGCCTTGAGAGTGGTTAAATCCATCACAGGGCTTAATAAACTGCCACAAACTCACCCTGTCACCATCACTACCGAAATAATGACAAGAGCATGCAGCACTCAGACAGGTTGCCCAGCTCAACTTTGCAGTAAATTTACAGGTGCTTTCAGAGTGAAGGGCCAAGCATAGAGATGAAGGAAAACAGGGTTAAGCACAGTAACATGATTGCACCTTACTTGTTAACCTAACAAGCAGGTTATTAAGTCTAGGAGCTAATCTTGTGATACTCAAGACAGGAGGAAATACCTCCGGTGGCCTAATCCACACAGGCTTGGCCCAAGACACTCACTGTGCTACTCACCAAGGCCCTTTGTGTTGGACAGGTATTAGCTGACAAGTGCAGGTCTGGCCTGCAGTAGTTGTGGGCTTGAGAGGAGGCCTACCTCAAAGACCCTAGAGTGGGAGGGGCGGAAGTAGGCCCCTCTCATCGAGGGTTTCTCCTTTTTATTGGCTAGGCTTGCATTTTATATCCGCTTGCAATGGACATGAAAGAGTCTGAGTCTCAGAGTGTCCTTTGTGTCTCTTTATATCAGACGGCATCTGAATCTAAGCCGCCAGACTATTTGCTGTTCTGATTCTCAATGAAGCTCATTCTCTCAAAGCAAGTTTGGTAACACTGTTTGAGAGTCAAGATGTTCTTGTTCATTTTTTGTCCAATAAGCCATCAAATTAAAAAGGAATCTGCTTCAGAGTGTTTAAAGTGGTGTTGGTATGTCTAATACGATGTGCCGACTTGACCCACCGAGTTTGGTGACCAATAAAATTATACTGCTAAGTGGCAGCTTTCATGTTCGGAATATTTATATCCCTAAAACCGGGCAGTGAGTGACATAAATAAACACAGTGGAGGTTCATCTTATCTGAGCTACAAAGGGCACGAGTGTGCCACTGCCAAAGGCTGTAGTGAACTTTGACCCTACTGGGTCACAGAGAGTGTTTGTCCCTCCGTAATTGGACAGAAGGGTCCTTTCGCTCTTCATTTAACCTTTTCTGACTGATTCTTTCTTCCCTAGTAGCCACAAAGCCCCTGGTCCTGACCCAGTTGTTCCTGGCATATCTTTGCTCCCCCAACCCAGGCCTTTGAAAGCTGGAGAAAAGCTGGAGTGTGCTTGCCCTGTCAGGAACAATGGCAGAGTTAGTGACCCCTGACCTCAAAGGCTTTGAGAGTTCTTCCTGGATCAGGAGCTGCCTTTCTCCATGGTTGGTTACTGCTCTGCAGCTCAGGAACAGAATGAGAGTAAACACTTGTTAAGAAGTGATTCTTCTCCATCCTTGCACTCCCCCTTCTCCTTTTTCTCTCTCTCCTTTTTCTGTCTCTTTGGTTCTTTTGTGTCCATGTGTTAAAGAAGTTAAGGCAGGTCCTCTCTTCTGGCAGCATCCTGACAGTCCATCACTGTCACAAACACAATGTCCATCAGTCACAGAACACACACACACATAGTAACTGTATGTATTTATGACTGTGGAAACTGTCTGATCTTTATTTTCTATACAGAACAAAAAATGTTTTTGCTTACTTAGGAACTGATAAAATACAATACATCAGTGTTAACGCACAAAATAATAATAAAAAAAGGTTGTGGAATAATAATTTTGAGGAAAATTTGAATTTGGGTACAGACAGTTGGGTTTGACACTGACATGAGACAGAAAAAGTGCAAAGGAATTTCCAATAGGGTCCAATCTACTGAAACACTACTGAAAATTCGGTAACATTTTATTAATTTGGTCCCTTTTGAACATTCTGTTGACAATAATCATCAGGGTATTAGTAGACTATTTGCTTAATATCTGCTAACTCTTTATTGTGATGGTCTCCCAACAGACATTCTACTGACTATAAGTAACTTTGCAAGTACATGTACAAGTACAATACTCTAATGAGAGTTAGTAGACATGTAGGCGCAACGTTGCTTATAGTCAACAGAATGTGTTAAAGGGACCATCAAAATAAAGTGAAACCGAAAATTCTTCTTCTTTTTTTTTTTTTTGTCTTGATGTAATATATTTTCTTTACAAATTATTTAATTAATGCAACAATTTGAGTGTAAAGTTAGGTTAATAACTTAAGTAAACGTTTGCTTTAATTTCTTTCGACAGCACCACTCAAGGTACATGAGCTCTATGTCTGTGCATTTATCAATGGCACAAATAATAAGACTCTTGTTTCTTTTCTTTTTTTTTCATTTTATATCACAACGTTTCTTTTTTATATAAATTTTTCAAAATACTAAAACTAAAAAAAAAAAGAAAAGAAATCCGAGAATTTAAGCGTGGTCTTAGACTTCTATTATTACTAAAAACACATTCTTGAATGGGACTTCATTCAAGGATCCTGTATTCACTGGATTCTATCCCGATCCTATTGCAGTTTCCAAGGATACCTCCCCCACTGGTTGTCGAGGTGACCATAGTGCTGTCCTCTCACGTGTCCAGATGCTGAACATGAGTTCAGACCACAGAAGCAGACTGAGAGTGGCCTGTGAGGGGTCTGTGAGTGGGCAGAAACATATGGGCTGAAAGAGGAGACCCACTGGGGCTGGTAGCTTCAGAGACCACAGGAGGCTTTGTATTCGGCCCTGCCCTCCACACCACTTAATCGTGCAAAACAGCATTGTACAGTATTGTCAAGTGCCGCTTGTCTTTAGTGTGTGGACACCCATGAAAAGAGACCCTCTTCTGCCTTCTCTCTCACTTTCTTTTGCTCAGTAGGTGTTTTAGAGCTTCTCTTTTAACCCATTATTTTTCGTCAAATCACCTCTCTGCTTCCTTTTGGCCTTTTTGTCCAATTTGAAATGTTCTCTTGACTGATGACCAGAGAGGAACTAAGTGAACTGATTTCCATTTCTGCTTTGTCTTAGCCATGTGTCTGTAAATCTATAGGATAGTCCCGTAATACACCAAAAATCTCAGGCCTGCAGCCTCTTTATCAGTTATGAAGTCTAAAATAGCTATTGTCCTTAGGAATTGTGGTCTGCCAAGTTGTGGTCTGTGGTCAAGTTTTTTTTTTTTTTTTTTGCATGAATACATAAATATTAGATAATGTCCACACATACATGGGAATTTTTATAAACAAGTTTTTCCTTCCATTTAAAAAAAAATCTCTGTCCACATGCAAACGCATGCTATGCTATGAAGCACTGTCAAGAGCATGCCAAGCCAACAGGTGACGATATAATCTCAACTGTAAAGCCATGTTGGCCAATCAGAAGCCTGAAAAAGTTTCCAGTAGGCGGAGATAACAGAC
>NW_015540838.1:1508183-1517714 GCF_001515605.1 Sinocyclocheilus anshuiensis | reverse complement strand
TCTGCTAACTCTTTATTGTGATGGTCTCCCAACAGACATTCTACTGACTATAAGTAACTTTGCAAGTACATGTACAAGTACAATACTCTAATGAGAGTTAGTAGACATGTAGGCGCAACGTTGCTTATAGTCAACAGAATGTGTTAAAGGGACCATCAAAATAAAGTGAAACCGAAAATTCTTCTTCTTTTTTTTTTTTTTGTCTTGATGTAATATATTTTCTTTACAAATTATTTAATTAATGCAACAATTTGAGTGTAAAGTTAGGTTAATAACTTAAGTAAACGTTTGCTTTAATTTCTTTCGACAGCACCACTCAAGGTACATGAGCTCTATGTCTGTGCATTTATCAATGGCACAAATAATAAGACTCTTGTTTCTTTTCTTTTTTTTTCATTTTATATCACAACGTTTCTTTTTTATATAAATTTTTCAAAATACTAAAACTAAAAAAAAAAAGAAAAGAAATCCGAGAATTTAAGCGTGGTCTTAGACTTCTATTATTACTAAAAACACATTCTTGAATGGGACTTCATTCAAGGATCCTGTATTCACTGGATTCTATCCCGATCCTATTGCAGTTTCCAAGGATACCTCCCCCACTGGTTGTCGAGGTGACCATAGTGCTGTCCTCTCACGTGTCCAGATGCTGAACATGAGTTCAGACCACAGAAGCAGACTGAGAGTGGCCTGTGAGGGGTCTGTGAGTGGGCAGAAACATATGGGCTGAAAGAGGAGACCCACTGGGGCTGGTAGCTTCAGAGACCACAGGAGGCTTTGTATTCGGCCCTGCCCTCCACACCACTTAATCGTGCAAAACAGCATTGTACAGTATTGTCAAGTGCCGCTTGTCTTTAGTGTGTGGACACCCGTGAAAAGAGACCCTCTTCTGCCTTCTCTCTCACTTTCTTTTGCTCAGTAGGTGTTTTAGAGCTTCTCTTTTAACCCATTATTTTTCGTCAAATCACCTCTCTGCTTCCTTTTGGCCTTTTTGTCCAATTTGAAATGTTCTCTTGACTGATGACCAGAGAGGAACTAAGTGAACTGATTTCCATTTCTGCTTTGTCTTAGCCATGTGTCTGTAAATCTATAGGATAGTCCCGTAATACACCAAAAATCTCAGGCCTGCAGCCTCTTTATCAGTTATGAAGTCTAAAATAGCTATTGTCCTTAGGAATTGTGGTCTGCCAAGTTGTGGTCTGTGGTCAAGTTTTTTTTTTTTTTTTTTGCAAAATGCAATGGATTTCATTAGGGCTGGTTAAAAATATTGATTTTGATTTAGTTCAGTAGTAGAAATTGTAGGTTCAGAGTAGTTTTTGGTTTCTTTTTGTATTTATCTAAATAGCAACTGAACTTCATGGTTTGAGCCCTTTTATTAATTTTTTTAAATATTTTTGTAGCTAGTAAGTTTACATATTTAAAAAAATATTTTCTATAATTTGCAGAATAAGCCCAAAGAAAATTTCTGTTAAATAATTGGGCATAACTGAAATTATAATTTCCGAATGAATCAGAATCAAATCAAGAGCTTGTGAACTTAAATTGAATCAGTACCTAGCCCTAGATTTCCATTAATGTCTATCAGTTGTTAAAAAGTGCACTCAGTATTTTGTCACTATCATTATCACTTTTGCTTGTGGAATTAATTAATTATAAGTTACTGCTAATTGTTCACTTCTACAATAGCTTCAATAACAGAAAATATTTGCTTTTGCAATGCTAAAGGACATAAAAAATATGGGCAAATTTAATTAATTCATTTTAAAAAGCCACCAAAAATGCAAAATACACTTTGCTTTCTCCTTTTTGGTCTACATAACAATGCCGATAATTCAGACATCAAGATTCATAAAGAAACCTTCTTTAAGCTTGAACTATTTTAATTTGCATTTTAAATAGACTAAGCACTACACATCCCAATCTTTTCATTATATTACTCAGAGGTCAGCTCTTTGGAAAGATTACAAATATTATAAGGGCACTGATTTACTGAATGTGAGGTGACCCATACCCTTTAAAGCTTCCTGTCTTGTTGGGCCTATAAAGCTGTCCCTGGTCCTGTGAGGAATGAAATACAATCCCATTTAATTGACAGATATCCAAAACAGCTGGCTGGCTGCTTTTCACAATATGGCATGTCCGCACACTTTTACTTCTTTATAGTTCTGTCTGGAGTGTCACAGATGTGACCCTGTCTGCAATCGTAACCACACTATTCTTTACACTCTTTTCTTCACAAATACTTTCCGCCCCATTTCACCTGTCTGTGACACACCCTCTCACCACACACACACTCACACACGTGGATAAGTACTCCCATTGCCACAGTGGTTGACCCCTAAGGCACCTTTTTTTTTTTTTTTTTTAGATGAACTGGGTTATATTATCAGATTTGCTTAGAATAAAGGAAACATCTATACTGTTGTAACTGCTTCATAGAAAATGCCCAAATAGTCTACAAAAATATCCAGCATTAGGCCTTTCACAAGCATCGCTAGATTTTCTTACAAAAAATCTTATTAAAACAGTATATGATTTAACCATTTTACTTTTTTCAGTCTTGAATATGGTTACAATTTTGAGTTCAACATTCAAAAAACATGAAATCCAGTTTTTACAGTCTGGATTTTGGGTGATTTGAAATTCCATTTAAATCACATTTTTATAAATAATTGCTTGTGCCCATTGTTTTTATGGTGTTCTGTGATTAAATGTGTTTAGATTGGGTACTGCCCTGAGTGACGAAACATCCATAGAGTGCTGCAGGGATGACATCAAAACTCAGAAGACTAATTTGCCATGGATTCCCTCAAAATGTTCCTATGGGGTTTTATAATCAAGTTTTTCAATTGATGAGTAAAATAAGGTTTGTGGTAAACATAACTTGACGATACTTGAATGTTTTGTTCTACAATGTAAACTGCAGAGTTACTTACTACAAATATACTGCAGAGCAAAACTTTAACGCATTGTAAAGTTCTATTTACCACAGGCCTTATTTTACTCAGAAATTGAAAACCCCCATTATAAAACCCCATAGGAAAATCTCGAGGGCACCCATGGTGAATTAGTTTTTTGGGAGTTTTGACGTCATCCATGCAGCACTCTATTGCTAAAGTTTGGGGAACCTATGCAAATTTGCATTGTTACTATGGCACATACTAGTAAAAGTGATTGCAGTCTGAACAGAAACAAATCTAATCTGATTACATGTAGTTTACAGTTTGAATAAGAATTGCATTTAAGGCAAAATCTGATTTTACCTACAAACATTAAAAACACACTTTATCCCATAAATGCTCTGGTAAGATCCCACTGTACTCCAAAATGCTCAAATACAAACATAACTCATCTCTCATACACTGCAAGTGTCTCACACAGTATGTAATCCCTCCGAATCGTACTTGTATATTCATTTTCCCTGTCATGTACACAATGACTTCAGTGGCACTGGAATCTGCTAATGGTTAATCATCTGCCCTGCCACACTGGGGTTTTGTGATTACGCTTGAGAACACTGGGGTGCTAATGGAAGAGAGGCCGGGCAGGCCTGACCCTGTCATTACCTTAATGTGGGCCTGAGCTCTCCCGCCTTGCCTCCTGCCACCATCAAATGAGCCTCACACATGCTAATGCCAGCCCTTTGATTGTTGCGCTAAATGAAAATTAATTGATTCTCATTCAAGTCTTTTGTCAGCTCCCTGTTTTCTCCACCGTGTGCTCTTTCTTTTTGGACCTGGCCACTCAACAATACACACCGCGGCCTTCTCCCCAACGCATTCTAAAGCATGTAAATGTACTTGCCATTCCTGTGCAGACTCCAGAGGTACAAAAGAGAGCGAGCCGAGCAAATACATCTTGTCAACTGGTTATGTATGTGTGTCACCCTTTGGTTAGCAATGCCCTACCTGTAGGTTCTTCAGATTCCCTTTTGTGTATGCTAACACGCTGTGAGGAGTACAGTTCTGGGTGACAGAATGTGAAACTCTGTGGGTTGGTCTTCGGTCACAATGCGTAGTCCATGGTGTCCTGATGGGACCACTTAATATGGAGAACACTGAAACAAAAACAAATTCCGTTATGTCTATGAATCATTTACGGTCACACTGTCGACAAACTGTTGCCAAGTATAAAGGATTCAAATTACGTTTTATAAAAGTTCCTCGTGAGGCCTTTCTCATCTCATGATGTCTTGCCAAAATGGACTGGAAAGTTCTCAACTGAATGTTAAACTATTTTAAAGAGATAGTTCACAGAAAAATAAAAAAAATGTCATCATTTACTCATGTATGTTGTACTACAACTAACTTTCTAACTTTCTTACTAACTTTTTTTTCCCATCATATTCTTATCAATATAATGACAATTAATAAATACTGGGGTTGTCAAGCTCCAAAATGACAAGAAAGCACCTTAATTGTATCATATAATAGTGCACATGAAATTTAAAATTGCTTCTCACTAAAAATCTTAGAAGTGATGTTCAAATCATTCTTTTGACTTATCTTTTCAGTGAATCAGTTGATGTAGTTCACAAAACTGGTCTGAATGATTCGTTGAGGGATTGGACTGATCCAGTGCTTGAATTCAACTCAAAGACTCTTAGCATTGAACAAGGACTGTTTTCAGTCTGTTCCTCACACAAAGCTCTCATATGAATTCAGAAGACTTGGGATGAGATGTTTGAGTGACTTTTATGGTGCTTTTGCTTCAGAAGCTTTCAGTTCCATTGAATGGATCAAGAGCAACCAGAACATTATTGCTATTTCTACTTTTGGTGTCGACAACTTTAAATGAACATGAAGTTGATTGAGTAAGTGATTTAATGTGCAATTTCGATAAACTATTTCGTTAATGAATTCAACTGAATTCATTGCATGCAGTTTGTCCACAGACCATTTAACTCCAAACATCCAGTGGCCTCATGCTTTGCTGCAGTTCTAATGGACTGTGATAAATTAATGTGCTGCAGATACACAGAGGAAAGAATCTCCTCAGTCTCTTTGCATTGTCCCTCCAGCCTGTTTGTTTGTCGATCGATTGCCTTCCATTTTCCCTGTGATTAACCAACCCTCCCCTGCTCTCCTCTCCTTTTCTTTTCCAAGGCGAGGGAACAAAATGGAGGGCTGGTGAAACATTAACCAGGCTGTGGTGGCTGACACTGATGGAATGAGACAGGAGTGTGATGGTCCTGTTGTCCAGTCTGAGGAAGGATTGTCCTCAGCTCCAGCTCAGTTGTCTGGGGTCACCTCAGAGGTCACTGTGGGCGTAACACGCAGATTAATTTAAGGATGGGGATGGCGAAAAGTCACCAAAATGGCCTTTGATTTATAAAGCTGACACCAACATGAAGCCTGTGGCGTGTTTAGGAACGGCTGAGCCAGGAAGTTCGACAAAATAAGCAATAAAACGTCTCGGGAAAGATCTGCTTTTGCTGTCGTGCAATCGGACTATCGCTCTCCGTGTTTTTAGATGGGCGGCTTGAGAGCGAAGTAGGTATGAATGCCAATAAAAGGAGCGCCATTCGCAGGGCCATCATTCATGAGTGAGGGCTCCATGCCTCCACAAGCTTGCTCCCAGCTCCCCACACTCGTCGCCATTGTGACACTCTGGCAGAGAGAATCTTCTATAGTGGTCGGAATCAATTCATTGGCCTGACAACACAGTACCAAACCAGGCTGCCGTTTGCACAGAGAAACCCCCATGAAACAGCCCTGGCCCCATCTGTCAGGGCCTCTGAGGCACATTGTGCCTGTGTGAATGTGCATGGGAGGGAAAGAGGAGGTTAATCAAGGTTTGGATGAGGAGGAGGAGGAAGAGGAGGAGGGGAGAGAGTGTGTGACTGAATGTGTGGGAGGGGTGCATGACCATTATGCTGATCTGCCTGTTTTGCTGCTATTCAGAGCCATTAGAAGAATACATTCTTTGGCACTCCTTTGGCTCGGGCAGTGTTCTGTCACCTATGCTGCCCATTTTTCAGCAGCAAGGGTGGTCACAGGGCAGTGGATTGTGGGAATCAGGTTAATTAGAGAGGCCGGGGCGTTCGCTGATGAGCGCGAGTAAGAGAGAGGCGTTTTAAGATAATCGAGCAGACCCTTGACCTGACCCGATCCTTGTTTAACCAGCCCTGTTGTGATGTTCCCGACAGATCTGTTCTTATGAGGACCTCTTCCTGCTGGCGATCCCCGGTGTACCTTTCATCCGGTCTCGCATTGGTCTTTGCGCACCTGCAAAGTCCCGGCCTATGCTTGTTTTCTTGTTTTGTTCCCTGTCATTGATAACGCATAAAAGGCAGACAAAGCCTCACGACTATACGTTTTCCTCCTATTTAGAATTCCTACTTTCAGCATTCCGAGTGGCAAACCGTGTCGAAGAAACGCTCTTGTTCATTTCTCATTCCTGAACCTGAACCTGAACCACCCCGCTCCTACGATGTTGGACTGATGTTTCATGTTGGCTCTGCCGCACAATAGGATAAGTGCTGACCCCTAACCCTCTGGTTGACCCGCTCTATTGCGAGGGTTAGGGAGCGGTGCAGATGTGGGTAAACTTCCAGTGATCTGGAGAATGCTGCACACTTGTTAAATGGCTGTTTTCCCCCTCGTTATTTAAAGAAAACTCCAAAGAGAAGTGGAAGATGGTTCTAATTAGAATGTGGGGTTCAAGCACAAAAGGCTATGCCAAGAGGACAGATATATTCAGCTGATTGGAGTTGCTGGCGCTAACTAGCAGCCTGAATAAATGAAGAGTATCAAAGGATGTCCAAAAAAGAAAACAGTGCATAACTTAATTAGCAAGGATCATCGGCTAACAAAATCAAGGCTAAAATAACAGTTCAAACTGAGTACAAAAAGCGTGTGCTTAATTTCCTTTTAGTTAGATCCTTTAGAAATTATGCTCAAATATTATTAGAATAAATCAACATTTAATGTACCGTTGTGTGCCCAAGTAAGTTAACTTCTGCTGAATTTTAGCCATTTTCCTGGTTTTTGAGGACTTATTGCAGGTGTGTGCTTTGGTAGGACTTTGCGATATATTGGCGTCTCTGTTTCTCTCACTGCAGCACTTATCATTGGCTACCAGAAGGTGGCAATCTAGATCAAATAATTCCTAGTTTGGTGTAAATCGATCCTCTACAGCAGTGATTCCCAACCAGGGCCACACCTATCCAAGGGTGTATTAGTTCAGTTCCAGGGGATGCTTGGAAAGATTTTGATTTTGTTAAACTTTAAATATCAGTAGATATAAATAATAATGATTGATGATGAAAAACAAATGTGTTTTTGTGCAAAGCGAATCACTGTAATAACTGAACATTTTAATAATATTACCCATGATGCTAAATTACATTTTAGTTAGTTTGGCACCAAACAATCAATCTTTTAAAACAAAACAAGCTAATTTATGTCTACTAATATTAATCACAGTATTAAACAATCTTGTTTTTTCATAAACCCGTAATTGATTCAGACTGTTTTGTCTTTGGACATTTTTCTCTACAGGTTGTGGCATCATCATTATTTATTTGTCTGTTGATTATAAGTTGCAATGTTATCAGACCCTTTGATATTTTTGTTCTTACTAGAACCTAAGAGATCAAGACAATCTGTACATTTTGCAAAGAGCAAAGCAACATTAGCCCCTTTGTCTGTCATTGTATTTTGATAAACAAAAAGAAAAATACTTTTCAAATGCCTTCTTTTGTGTTCCACTGAAAGTTTTGGCCTATGATTTTTTTGGAGAACTATCCCTTTAAACAAAATGCTAATACATGTTTAATGCAACTGATATTTCAGTGCAGCTGTACATTTGGATTACCATGGTTTTCTGCAATGCAAACACAGTATGTTCTGAGTATGAGCCAGAAATTCAGTCATTTTCAAATAAGTGATTTGTTTGCATTGCATTGCATCTCACAATAAACCTATTTCTAAGCTGTATCAGTTAACACTTTCAGATAAATGTCAATAGAGAGCATGTTTATTAATAAATAACAATCAAATCTTTCGAAATATGAGATGCAACCATCTTCAGACTGTCATTTGTGGAACTGCTACTACATTACTACATAGGAACCTTTGTTTCATTCAGGCTGGTCAGTAATGATGCAGGCATTCATGCAGAGAAAGTGGCCACATCTGAGACCATGCCTGGCAAAGCTAATAACATACCATTTAAATCAACCAAATGGGACAGGAGGAGTCTCCCTTTAAATTCTCTCCATGTCCACCTCTCAGAAATGTGTCCCGGGGTGTCAGACGGAGATACGGGGAGCTCATATGGCCCGGGAATGAGACCCCTTTTATTTTTTCACCGTATTCAGCATCATAAATGTCCTGTTTCCTATTGTGTGGGAACTCATCTCGGACATTGTTCCTGTGGATGCGGACACTGGTAGCCAATAAGTGGAACATGGTCTCCCATGGGGCTGGAGTCTAGCATTCCTGGCATTTCCAGTCGTCTGTGCTGCATCAGGCATGGAGGACTGGAGTACTCATCACTGATTGTGTTGGGATGTTTCTCCTGGCGTGAAAGCACATGTGCGACCTTCATTGGAATGTCATTGTTTTTCCTGACCTGTTTCCTTAGTGATTTATTTTTAAATAACATCCAAAATGTTTGTTACTATAATGTGTTTTTGTAAAAATCGCTCCCAAAGACACGTTGTGTTGCATGCATTGATTTACCCTTTCTCAGTTTTCCACGAATCCAGTAAATATTGTTGCTGGTACGGTGTAAACATTCTGAAAGGAATGTAGGGGCAACGTTTCAACTGACAGCTGCTTGTCATGGTGGGTATATTCTGCAGGTGAAGAATTCATCCTGTACAGTGAGAGATGGGTTCTCACAGCCTGTGTTTGCTGTTTAGCTGGTGTGAATTCTACTCGCAGTGTTCTGATGCCCTATAGGGTCACGGTGAGATCAGCCCTTCATCACACATTCTCTAACAGTCTCTCTTTCTCTTCAATTTTTTCCCACACACACACATAACTGGGGTATATTAGTGTGATTCATACAGATTATCTGTTATTATTTATTGCACATATTTAAAAGTTGCTATGAAACTGTAGAGTCTTGATAAAGTGGTCATGTGCACCAACATCAGAGAAGAATATAAAATAATAACGCATATCCATAATATAGAACATTTAAATATAGATAATCGGATAGTGCTTTGCAAATCTTTGGATGTTTGTGCTCTGCACTTTGTTTAGCCTGACATAGAAAAGTGATGTATTAACAGTAGTCTGCCAGTAAATGAGAAAGTGTATCCATGTGTCCTGGCAAGCACTGGACTCCATTTATAATCACCCGTACACAAGACAAAATCCTAGTGTTGAAGCAACATGATGATTCTTGGGAAACAAACTTCATTTTGTAAGTTTTATGAGATTCATCTAGATGAGATTGTAAAAAATACATTAAAATGACTTGAACAACCAGTTTGATTATACTTACAAATTTAAGTAAGCAACTGAAATTTTTCAAAATGTGTGTGTGTGTGTGTGTGTGTGTGTGTGTGTGTGTGTG
>NW_015540838.1:1499873-1507739 GCF_001515605.1 Sinocyclocheilus anshuiensis | reverse complement strand
TAAGGGGTAGGTTTAGGGGTAGGGTTGGTGTAGGGCAATAGAATATACGGTCTATAAAATATAAAAACCATTACGCCTATGGGATGTCCCCACTTTTCACAAAAACAAACCTGTGTGTGTGTATAATTGATTTTTAAATAATTGATTTTTTTTATTTCTAGTCATTATTTATTTATTATTTTTGTTCCTGTTTTTTTTTCTCAGCTCTGTCACAAAAATTTTACATGTGATATTTAGATATTTTCCCTCATTTTAAGTAGGTACTGTTTGTTTATATTTATCCATGTGTGAACATGGTTATTTGGTAAATGCTGTTTCTGATTGATTGATGGCTTTCTCAAAGCCAAATCACAAGCGCTTCAGCAATTGAAACAACACAGAGATATATATGAGAGTGTGTATGTGTGCATGCCATGTTGTATCGTGTTACAGAGTAGCCAAAGGCCATCAAAGCACACTAGGGACCTGACACGCCACTCTAACACAGGAATCTCCCAAATCACTCATGCAGCAGGAGGTAAAGCAACACATTATTGGTTTGCACACTTTCCCAGGAAGGTAGGCAGGTCTCCTAGCCTTTACTTGAATATACTCGACAACAGGGACCTAAGCCTGCCACAGTAGTGTAACTCTCTTCTTTTTAATTAAATATGCCCACGCTGACAGCGAAGACCTTTGCACCTTTTTTATTCAATGTAGTTCTCTGCATTTGTGTTTTCAGAATCCAGCTACTCTGGGATTTTGAGTTGTCATTCACTTTTATAGGCTATAAATCCACAAGAAAATCATAGGTCGGTTGATAGCACACATTGTTTTTGTGTTGCTTGCCCTTTAAATTCAGCGCATGTGAGAAACAGCCATTCTCTTGGCCCTGTATCCCAAAGGAAATGATTACCCAGGATGCTTTAGGCGTAGACAATTGACTGAGCGCAATTAGGAGTGGAGCCGATAGAAGCCTGAAAACCTGCTGTGCTCTAGAACTGCTGTCCAACCGCACACTGTTAAATCAATTCAGACATTAGACATTCTCATCAGCTTCTTCCAACAATATCACTGAGCCTGGAGAGACCTGCACAGCCCAGTATATTCTGTCATCATTTACTTACCCTTATGTTGTTCCTATATTTTTTCTTCTTCTGATGAGCACAAAAGAAAATATTTTGTAGAATGTGGGTAGCCAAACAGTTGGCGGTAGTCACTGACTTCCAGTATTTTTATCCATATTATGAAAGTAAATGGCTACTGTCAACTGTTTGGTTTGGAACAACATGAGTGCGAGTAAATTATGACAGAATTTGCATTTTTGGTTGAACTATCCCTTTAAATGTAGTTTAATCGCGATTTGGTCTCGTACTGTATCTCGTACCTTGTCAGTGTAGTGTGCTTTGCTTGGCCATTTGTTGTGATAAACAGGAAAGTGTGTTCAAGCGCCAGCAAAACAGTGTAAGGAAATACTCTTTGTGAGAAGCAGTCAATCAGCAGAAGTTAAAAGCAGCTTGTAAGTGTATTTATTTCTTGTCTCAGTGTTTAGCGTAGTTGTCGTTGCTAGGAAAAGCTTGTTTTGTTTACTGTGGAGATGTGCTGAAATCGCGTTTGGTCTCGTACTGTATCTCGTACCTTGTCAGTGTCGTGTGCTTTGCTTGGCCATTTGTTGTGATAAACAGGAAAGTGTGTCCAGCTGAATTCAATTTGAGTTTTGTTAAACGAATAAAAAAGAAGCTTAGTTTACCGCGGCTGCGGTCGTGTGAAGACCGAAGTGTGTAAAGACCATCGACTCTACCGTGCGACTCCACCGGGCAGGGACACCGGCAAAGGATAAGTATCGCTTTTTATTTCTCCTCTTTCCTACTACTTGTTTCACTTCTGATTCAGTTTTTTTTATAACCATTTCTTACTATGTGTCAGTAAGTTGTTGTTATTTTGGCATGTGTGTTTGGCTCAGTGTTATTTTTTTAGGATTACTGATAAACTAATGTAGTTTGATTTGTATTAGTTATCTATTTTAGTTTTAGTTACAGTTGTAGTAATGTTGTCATTTTATTAGTTTTTTATTATGTCTATATAGGTTTTTTATTAAGTTTTAGTTTTATTTAATTTGAGTTATTTCAGTACTTCAACATACAAAATGGAAATGAAATAATATATATATATATTGGATGTATTTATATATATATATGTACATGTATATGTGTGTGGTTGTACATACACATATGTAGTTGTTTTTTGGTGTTTGGCTTAGTGTTATGTTAGAATCATTATTAGACTCATACCTTTTGTTCTTCTAATATCTTGAATTGTTTTTAGCTTTATTTTTTTGTTTTAATTTAAATGTTTAGTTTTTAAATGTTGTTGTATGCATTTCTCATTTTTATTTAATTTCTTTTATTTTCTTAAATGTGTATATATATAGTATTTATAGAGTTTTAGCTTTTAGTTTTAATTACTTTTTCTTATTTGTAAGTCGCTTTGGATAAAAGCGTCTGCTAAATGACTTAAAGTAAAAGTAAATGTGCCTCATGTTACTAAAAGAACTACAAAAAAATCTAAATTAACCAAATCTATAAAAATTATAAACAAGTCACTTTTTTTTCTTCTATTGGCACACAAAGAAATTACAAATAAAAATAAATAGGAATAAAAAAAATAAAAAAAAACATTTCAACAAACTCATAACCAGATAGGAAATTCTCGTTATTTAAAGATTATTAGCTTTAATCTAGCAAAAGCAGCGTGAAGGTTCAATCACCCCGAAGGTTTCTTCAGCCGTTTTGAAACAATGGAGAAATTCACTGAACTAGAGATGACCCATTGAGAGAGAACCGTTGAGCCTGAAAATCTATTGATTCAAATTGTTTTAAAAGCTAGAAAATACCAGCACTTCTGTGAAGAGTGTGTATGTAAATGAGTGATGTCAGTGGGATTTTTGATGGACCACTTTGTCACCTGCTGGGCCGTGGCAGGTGCCTGAAGTTAAATTCTGCTAAATTCCTTTGAACTGTTGGCTTAGCTTAATAAGAAGGATTTCCTCTCATTATAATTTTGATTAGCGTAGCTTTCTGGTCGCTAGAACCGTGATCATTGAATGTTAAATATTTAAAGTCCAAATCAAAACGCATTCATTTTATGGTCTAACTTGTTGATTACATACTCAAAGAAAATTACAGTTTTGTCTGTGCAGGTCTAGGCTATGCTTTGAAGGATTACTTATTGCTGATCAGTGTTAGCTGTGCTCATGTCTCAGTGGGGAGAGGCTGAAAGAGCACACGGCTCAGAGGTGTCAACGGGGAGCTTCACCTGAGGCCGCGCTTAGTCATCAAACAGACCGGAGAGCTTCATGAGCTTTTCTAAATGCACCATTGTCTCCTCCCCGCTGTTACTTTCAATTCAAATCTGTCATCATGCAGTTAGTAAGGAGGAGAGAGTGTAGAGCTACTGTTAGCATCTGTTCATTAAAGCGCCTTCGCTGTTCTGAGGAGATGTTTTCCTGTTGAGAGGTTAACTAGGATAAAACCGGACAGTAAGCGCTGATTTTGAGTGCGGTGGATGGAATAGATATGCACTGCTTGTATAATGTGGCACAGTTGTAGCCTATGAAGTGGATAAATGTGTAAACAGAACATTTTACAGCAGAAGTAGAGCTGATGGGGAACACTGAAGCAACAATTTGTCTTTATTAAAGGCCTTGTTGCTTTAGTGCTTTAGAGTGCATATGCACTTTTTGCAATGTTTTAGCAGTATTAGATCATTTGAAGACCTAAACCTAATTTGGATATGATAGATGTCTGAAGGATATATGTAATTATGTTATGCCATGCATTTCTTGATATATTGGATAAAACATGGGTATCATATTACTTAGTTTTATTGACTAAAATACTTTCATTAACTTATTAATTACATACCCTTAGAAATGTACAGTTCTGTCGATGCAGGTCTAAGCTATGCTTTGAAGGATTACAGCATGAGGTTGTAAAAGCGGACTAGTAGATGAGTTTACCTTCGGTGTGATGTTTAATGTCCTTGTATAGTCACAACCTCTGTAGTCACATTTAGACACTTGTTAGCACCTTTTTCAAGACAAGTAAAAAACTTTACAAAACCACAAGAGGGTATTACTGATGTTTCTGATTTTTGAATGTTGTTGAATAAAACGTGAAAATATGTTGAGCTTGTGTTAGCCACTGACCTTATTTCAGGCATTTAACCAAAAACCCATTTAAAAAACCCCATTGACTTCAGGATGATGGAAATGGAAGTGCTAAAATGCTATCTTGTTGCTGGGTTTTGGCCTACAAAAATATATATCATCCCTGCAGCACTCTTTTGAAATCCTTACGTAAGCCTTGCTCAAAGCCTCACGTAAACAATGCTAACATTAACTTTGGTTCTTTATCTTCCACCCTGTTACACATATTTTTTATTACTTTTTATATAAAAAGTCAAGTTATAATAAAATGAGCAAAAAGTGCCTGAGCTTCACCAGAGCATATTTCCGAAAGTCTAGTCCACCTTTTTTTCTCTAATAAAAAATGTTTAATTAAATTACAGTGCATGCATATTCATTCTCTAATGTTTGAAAGGTACTGCATAACAGGACTGACACATATCAGCAGAATCCGACCTTTGTGGAAATTCCCACAATACTAAATACCAGAGACCCTGATAACAGTCATCATCATCATCATCAAAACCACGATAGTCAGCTGGCAGGTTATGGAGTTTGACATGATGTGGGAGGCTTTGACTGGAAACAAATACAGAAGCTGAAACTGTTAACCTCATAACGAGTTCACCTCAGAACAGGGAAGAATGTGAGAGGAAAAAGCATCACAGGGATCATCAAAGTAATTGGCTGGAGCTGCGCTGTGGAGGCATCCATGCTGTTGTGTTGTGTTGTCTTGGCTGGTCTGCTGGCTCCAATCGGACCTTGTGTCACAATGTTGCTCATAGCCCACAGATCAAGGGCCCGGTCTACGTAGGCTGCCCGCTGGCCTCCAGGTGGGCACACTAATGAGCCAAGGCCCCAGCTCGACTGCAGCCTCCCTGGGCAGGAGGGGCCAGAGGCCGAGGGGTGCGGTGTCAGCCATTCACAGGGGGCTTGAGCTGGGGGAGAGCCAACACAAATGACAGAGAGTCCATTTAGATTTGGGATACAGACTGTAAGGCCATGTGGAAGGGGATGAAGTGACGATTTGTCAGCAAAAAGGCTTATTTTGCGCATGTGCCATCTATCAATTCTCCAATGCTGATTGTCGATGTGTTTACGGAAACAGTGTTGAATAGTCTTCTCGTCGTCATCCCCACCTCTCAGGCTTTACAGTCCCGCAGTATTCCCAGTGTAAACACTACAGCAGTGATCTCTGCACTGAAGCCCCTCAATAGGAGAGAGGAACGACTAATGGGAGTGTTTGCTCTTCTATCCAGCCGAGCCTTTGTTGCTCTGATCTTACAGGAGTTTATTTTATCCTATGAGTTCATGGTGTTTTGAGAGAAACAGCCCATCTCCTCCACCGCTGTTTGGCCCAGAATAAGATGAAAGGCGCAGTAAGACCCCACTTCCAAACCCAGGTACTGTCAATGAAGAATATAAATGCTTATTCCTTTAATAATGACTTCCTAACTTCAGTGTCTTCTGCTATCTTGTCTGTCATGGTATCCTAGAGAGCACCAGATGAGAATGGGTCATGGCCATGGATTTTGTGGTTTGTTTAGCCTGCCTTTCATGGGAGTTTGGCTGAGGCACCGATAACACGTGGTGGGTGTCCCGCAGTGCTGGTCAGTCAAAAGGGAATAAACTCACTCTATACAATGTGCTGCCTCCATAAAGGCTTCTTTGTGACTGGAGAGAAGGGTCAACTCACTCCTCCAGCCAGCTAATAAATGCCCACATTCTCTACCTTTTTTATTTTGTTTTGGCAAGTAGGCACAGACAAAAGTAGAAAGACGTTTAATTATTCACAGGGAAATAGATAAAAGATTAATTTGCATCGATTTTGCTTCCTGACAAAGAGAGTCATTTTATGGACTCAAGAACCAGAATGCAGGCCATTTTCCCCAACCAACCGAATGGAACAAAAAGATCAATGGCACTTTTAGCATGGTTATCAATGACCAAAACATGGAAACGGTCCCTTTGAACAATATTGGTTTTGTGCATTCTATGCATTGTCCGTGTCCAAAGGTTGCAACGAATCCTTCAGAGAAATGTGTGTGCTTTAGCACAAGAGAAAACCAGATAAATTTAAATAATTCTGTTATGTTCACAATGCAAGATTTCGGTCAAATCACAGGATTGATGATAGCATTCAGAGTGTTAAAGCAGTGACAAATGCTGTTTTTTTCTGGTCCATTTTCAGCTTTTAACTCTTCCAAACACATTAACCAAAGCGTTTCAATGATTTGTCTGGCTTGTTGTTTTGTGAAGTCACAAAATGGATTTGACACAATCTTGCTGATTTGCTTACATGAATCATTTGTAAAATAGAAATAAGAAGAAAATAAATAAAATAAGAGAAAATAAAGTACAATTTTGTTTCAATTATTAAAAAAAAAAATTTTTTTTTCAAAAATGAAATTAATGTTGTTTTATTTTATTTAAAAAGATAAAATAGTTCAGTGCTGATATTATATATCCACATAACTCAGTTAAAGGTTCAAAAATGTAAATACAACAGGTTTGCAGTCTTGCATCTATTATCTTCTCCCTCATGATATGTTTTAAGCAGAAGCACTATGCACAACACTGCACACCTGCCTTGGAAATAATTAGATCTTGCATATGTTTTTCCATCCTCTTTGATGTATTGTTTTATTTGCTTCACTCCAAGTCTTCCAGGAATTTGCAGATGGGATGGAGAGGGTGCATATAGCAGTGGCATGTTCCTTAGCGGCGGGCAAGGCATAATGTCAGCACAAATATACAGTTTAAAGCTGAGATGTGAAAGAAGTGTACCCGTGTGTCACAGCTTAGTATGCGGGACCCAAATCACAGCTGATTCCTCATAATGTCCTAAAATCAGACAATATTAACTTCTTGCTGGGAAATTACTTAACGTAACCCTACAAGAGTGATTACTGATAGGCTGTCTAACAAAAAAAAAATCACATTTCAGAGAAGAAAAATAATCACCCACTGACTTTTAAAGCTGCTACATAGTAACGACTTTCTACTTCAAGGTCCTTGATAGAAATGTAGTGGAGTGAAAAGTACGATATGTACTTTTCACAAATGTAGTGAAGTTAAAGTTATAAATCCAGAAACAATAATACTCAAGTAAAGTACAGATATTCAAAAAGTGTACTTAAGTACAGTACTCAAGTAAATGTACTTTGTTACTGTCCACCTCTACAAATGATGTTGAGCTGCTGATGAGGACATCAGAGAACCGCAGATCTGTTCTTAATTGGATATCTGCCTATTGTTCATACTGTATGCTTGAATGGACGCAGCGGTGGGAGACAAGCAGGACTGTTAAGGGTGTTAGTTGCATCCAGATCAGCTTAAAATGAGATGTAATTATAAGCTTCTCCTAAAGATACTTTTGTTGAGCTTATTTAATGGCACCAAAATGACAGTCCTGTTAAAGTGAACAATTATGTACTATGGGTGTGCCGGGTAACACCGGTATTTATCTCAGATCAGTTCTTAACAGAAGAAACAGATCCAAGAGTGCTCACCTAGGCTTTCATGCTCCTAAATTCTTTTATAACTATGGTAGAGTGAGCTCATCACAAATGTCCTAAAATGATGTGAGATAATATTCTGCCTTGGAATAGTCTGCCAGTTGCAATACAGTAGTGCCACACCTTTTATGTGTGTGTCTGTGTGTGTGTGTGTGTGTGTGTGTGTGTGTGTGTGTGTGTGTG
>NW_015540838.1:1484782-1499769 GCF_001515605.1 Sinocyclocheilus anshuiensis | reverse complement strand
GTATAAAAACCATTACGCCTATGGAATGTCCCCATAAAACATGGAAACACAACATGCGTGTGTGTGTGTGTGTATATAATACTCACACACAATGCCTTTTTTGGGGTTGGTAAGATAATAACAGTAATACAGTAGTACAGTAAAAACAGTAATATTGTGAAATATTATTACTTAAAATAACTGTTTTGTATTTTAATACGTTTAAAATGTAATTTATTCAGTGAGGTTCATTTTTCAGCATCCATTACTTCAGTCTTCAGTGTCCCATGACATTCCTTGAAAATCATTCTAATATGCTAATTTGCTGCTCAAGAAATATTTATTATCATTATTTATCAATGTTGAAAACAGTTGTGCTGCTTCATAGTTTTGTGGAAACAGTAATACATTTTTTCAGGATTTATTAATGAATAGAAAGTTCAAAAGAACAGCATTCATTTATTATAACAGAATGTTCTTCAAATTAATTTTAATGTTTTTCAAATTAAATGTTTTAAATTGAAAGTTAATGGGTTTTTTTAAACATCGAATGAATGTTGTTGTTTTTTTTTTTGTTTGTTTTTATAAAATCTTACTGACCCCAAAACTTTGAACTGAATATTAGAATTGTGGAAACAGTAATACATTTTTTCAGGATTTATTAATGAATAGAAAGTTCAAAAGAACAGCATTCATTTATTATAACAGAATGTTCTTCAAATTAATTTTAATGTTTTTCAAATTAAATGTTTTAAATTGAAAGTTAATGGGTTTTTTTAAACATCGAATGAATGTTGTTGTTTTTTTTTGTTTGTTTTTATAAAATCTTACTGACCCCAAAGCTTTGAACTGAATATTAGAAACCTAAATATTAGATTTTTGGAAACCTCAAAAAATGTTATCCACCAACAATGTTTATCTCCAAGAATTTTGAAAGCATTTCTTGTGTCTTAGTTTCTTCTGCTATCAATACTATAACAATTTGCAATTCTAATTAACCTAAATGAGCTAATAATCAACATCTTGCTGTTTAATAGAACATTAGCCTCTTGATTGTAGCCCAAATGAGCTACAAGCAACCATAAAGGCACTGATGCCGTATCATTGTTTTAAAATGAGAAAAGATTGTATTAGCGTTGTAGTCCCTATAAGCTCCTCCAAACATTTATTTATGAATTAAATTAGAGGTTCCAGCAATTCTCAGAATTCAATTTGCCATTTTGTGTTTCCACAATCTGTCTCGGTCCACCCTTTTACATCGACATCAGCAAGAATGATCAAAAGTGTCATTGCACAGCTTTTACGCATTTGGTCCCGGCATTGCAGTGAAGTGACCCATTCCGAGTAACCCATATCAGTCTGGAACTGAGGTTTATAAAAGATTCTTTTGGAACTCGCTCTCAAAAGATTTTTGGGGGGAAGCCACAATGAAAAGTGCTCAAAGAAAAAGTATTTGGAGATATCAGCAGGCTCTCTGAGGGAAAACAAACTATACCGACCAATGTGAGTTGACTTAATCTGATTAGGTTAACCTCATCAACGGCCTCTTAAAAAAGAGAAGAAAGCCATGAATTGGTCAGAAAAGCTAGGGGATGGGGGATGCGGGATGCTCTCACTTGCTCTAAGAGCACTAAAGAGTCTCAGTGAATACCACACATTGTAAAGGGCATGCTGGTCCGCAGATGGTAAAATGACAATGACCCATTTGAAGAGAAGCAAACAGAATTGATCCAAGGTTTTTGCAGGTATAAGAACAATGAGACTGAATAAAGTAAAAAGTCCAAAACATGCTATACTTCATGTAACACCACTGTTAAAACTTTACTTTGAAGCCCTGAGGACTAAATGCCGCCGGCCTCGAACACTCTGGTAAAAAATATCTCAGTATTTTAATGAATTAATGTGGGATTCCACCTTAAAACTCCCCACAGGGCCAGTAATAAAGATGAAAGACTCGGACAACATTATCCGACACATAGATGTATTAGAGCATTTTAATGCAACGTTTGGTTTACAGAAATCCTTAGCAACAGTGTATTTAAGATATCTTCCCTGCCAAGACTAACTCTTTAGATCTTTTGCCAATATTTTCTCTTATTCTGGATATGGTCAACTAAAGTACCCCAGAATAAGTTCAGAAACCTAGCAGCGAATAATAAATGAACGGAATCTAACTCTATAACTGTATAAACACAAAGTTGAGGGGTGGTCAGTAAAGCTGTTTCTGAAAACAGGACAACAGGATCTGTTATTGTTTAGCACAAGCCCTGTATGGTGTAGCTATGGGAGACTTTCTTTTTTTTTTCTTTTTTTTTAATACGTCACATACATTTAAATGCTACCAACAGAGATACAAAGTTCCACCAGAAAAACAACTTACAGTAGTAAAACAAGAGGCTATGAGAGGAACTTAAAGCAATGTAGCAAAATTTGTTTATTAATGTGGATTGTTTCGTAATGTTTCTTCAACAGGACTTATTGTAAGCCTGATTTTATAAAGCTTCTTCCCCCCCAAAACAAAAAAAAACAAGCAAAGACAGATCTCGGTGGTCCTCCAGTTATTCTTATCATCTTTCTTTTTCAGCATTTCTGATGATGAAAGAATTCATCATGCAAAAACATTCACTGAGGTCAGTGTGACTTTTGATTTCTTGATTGTGTGGCTCATAATAGAAGTTTTTAAAAAGTCAAAACACTAAATTGAAGTCAAAAGTTTTAAAAAGTCAAAATAATAAACTGAAGTAAAAATACTAAATTGTATTACAAAATACTCAATTCAAATGCTTAATTGTTTTCATGCTTTAAGCCAGATGCCAACCACATGTGCCTTTACAATCTAATAGGCCTACACTGTTTTCATCATAACATGCATGACAATATTCAGGGCTATCATTCAATTCTTTGCATCAAAAATGTATAAAATCTGTATAAATGTATAAAGTCTGTTTTTTAGGACTCTCTGCAAAACTCAAGACCAGAATCGAGCCTACGGCAGTGTGATCAAAGAGCGTGTAAAGGGATTGGCCCAACAACAGCGGCTAATGCAGACATAATTGACTGTGTTTTCGGCATTCTGTGAACAGATTTGGATAGGGACTGAGACTGAGACTCATTAGCCAACAACAAATGAACTTTCCTTCAGTGCAAAGAAACTACTGTGCACGCTCTGATCTCGGACAACAGTTTGCTGGTCAGTGTTAAGTCTAATTACAAAACACAATGCCTTCATCTTTTTCCATCTCCCTCTCCTTTTCAGACTAAAAGCTTCTCCTGTACACTGAAGTCAAAACACATCCCACAATCATATGCTGGACTCCTTGTTATTCTGAATTTAATCCATTGATCTGAATTCAAAGAACAATATTTTTAATATTACGTTTTTAATTTTAGTGTTAATAGTATATTACATATATGCTAATAGTATATATATAACATATTAATATATATATATATATATATATATAATAATTAATATAATATAATGAATAATGAATATAATATATATATTAATAGTATATTATATATATTATTACTATTATTTATTAATTTTTTCTGCAGAACTGAATCCAGTGATCAGTATCCAGGAAACCTTTTTCTGGGACCTTTGTTAAATTCTAAGAAATATCTAAAAAATGTTTGGACAGAGTCTATAAAATTTGTGTCCTAGCCATCTAAATAACTCTCTGAAGCTCTGTTATGGAGGTATAACCCATACAGAAACCAGGATTAAGGGCTACATAATATACCTCAATCCCAAAGCAAATAGGGCAAATGTGAAGGGGTGAGCGCACAGCTGGCCCCTGAGACCTCAGGATCCTTGGCAAACAGGATTCCAGCATGCCCCAGCTAGTCTCGGCAACAAATGACAAGAGTCCCTAAACAATGGTCAACAAGCAGCCAAACAAGACTTAATAAATTCTCATTGCTATGGGACTTCTCTACCTTATTAGATACATAAGATGACAGACTTAAACTAGATGAGTTTTTGTCCTATTTCATGTCAGTCTTATGTTAATTTAAACTGATTTAATTTTTAAAAAATTATTATTATTATTATTATTATGTGTTACTAACTCTCACTGCATTATTGCAAATCGCTGTTTTATAAAGTTTTGGGATGCAAAACTCTGGCAATATTGTTGGAAGTATTTTCTCTTTTTCAATATATTGACTCTCCAAAGTGAGTAATATGAGATTTCAAAAACGCAGTATGTCTGTTACTTGCAAATCATTTGATGTAATTAGTCATTTGTATTGCGGTATTGACTGCGCTGTGCTCCGCCTCGTGGTCAGATATGGTATTGCACTTGACTGTTTAAAGTTCTAGTAACATTTTCGGTAGATGGCGCGCGACACCTATAAATTAGTTCTCCCACTCAGTATCCCATCGGCAAAATCACTGTAAGATCTTCATTGATCTTGATAAATTATATTTTTCAACAACTATTTACACTAAATAATTTATCATTTAGTGTTTGTGTTTAAGGTGTTTGCAATTAATGTGGGCCAATGCGTTTAAATTCCCTTTTTCTTTTAACTGTATTTTTCTTTTGAATAAAAGTACTCAGGAACCCCCCAAAAAGTTATTTTCTTAAATACGCAAAATACACACTTATAGTTGAGGGATGTATTTGGTGTTTCTTGTATTTCATTCATTGCATTACTTCAGCATAGATTTATAGATGCAAGTCTAAAACATTATTGCATTTTCCCAATCGTTTTGCAACGGACCAACAAACATTAACAAAACTCCTACAAGTTTAAAAACAGTCCTGCCAAGAAAAAAACACGAGTTTATAATTCAGCAGCAACAAAAGCAGTCGCGAAGCTTGCTCTCTAAACCCCGCAGCCTGAGAGTTTAGCAACGGCACGTGCTCAGAGGACGCAGCGGTGCAACAAGCGGGCGCGCAGACTGGCTGCTGGCACGCGGACAGATGTAGCAGCACGCACTCTGCCTCCTGCACTGCTGGAATGATTGACGCGTCAGATGTTCACCCAGCCAATAAGACGAAACTACGCTTTATTTGCATAAAGGGGCCAGCTTCCCATTGGTTTCCTGCGTGCTGCTTCGAACCGCCTCGCGTGCCTGTACAGCTGTTTTCTTCTTTGAAGCGCAACTAGATCCTTTAAGTTTTTTCGGTTTTATTTTGATTCTGAAACGACTGGATACTCGCATTTCTGATATAACACGAACATTCTTCCACGAGCGATTCAACTAATAAATATAAAATGCTGTCACACTGTGGTACAAAGTCAGTGAAATGTTTCGTCTAATGCATTTTATATATAACAAACAAGAAAAATATACAGAAAAGTGAAATAAATAGTTGAAGAGGAAGATGTATGTATATAGCCAAGAATGCATAAAATGTCCCTGAATAGTATCAAAAGCCAGCGCGGCAGCAGAATAAATGCAAGATTTAGAGTGCAATGCAACTTTCCAACGAAATCCAGTGCAATTGCATGCAATCTTAAAGATAGTTTGCAAGATGCATGTAATACTTTTAATGCTAGTGGAATTATAGTAACTCGAGGAGGACACATCTGATAAAATACGTCTTTCCAGTATAAAATTATAGTTTTTGTAATGTTGATAAAATGACATGATTTGTGTACAGGAATGTTGGTCACACAGTGCCTGAATGCAAAAATACGTGATTCGGCTATGAAAAAACGTTGGTGGCAAGCAGCAAGAGTATTCCCCCAATTCCCCTTATCACTTACCAGCCAGGCCGACTGCACTCGCCTCTTTGTTGTTTGTCCCTCCAGGGCTGATTGAGCAGCGCGTGACTGACAGCCCGCGGGGGTGTTGTCCAATCAGCAGTCTGCCCGCGCACAGTGGGTGAGTCCGCGCGCCTATTGGCTGAAGCGAGTGTGGGAAAGAATGCAGAGAGGGTTTCACACGAACTGGGAGCATGCGATCTATCTATAAATACCGCTGGCGTGTGGCAGTGGGAGATTCGACTTGCCCTCCGAAGCGCTACGCCACACACGCTCGTGTCCTCATATGACAGCCTGCAGACTATTAAGTCATATAGCTGATAAGAGGGACTCACTCTCCCTCTCGTGAACATCCCGAGGTTTTGTCTACGCTCCGCATCTAATCCTAACAGCTCGTCTCGGTGTTTTTACAAATCCACACACGGAATATAAACAATTTTTTGGTTTACACCGGACCCAACTTTGGTTTTGATCATGCCAGCCGATAATATGGAGAAGCAAACTGCATCACCTATTGCTGGTGCCCCTGCCAGTGGATCTCATACTCCGGACAAACCAAAGAATGCCAGCGAGCACAGAAAGGTAAATATCATTTATTGTTTTGACACTTTTTGCGGTTGTATTTCCGTTTAGACAAATGTCATTTGTCATTTCCAAAAAAAAATTCCAGTCGATCTGAAAAAAAAAAACAAAAAAAAACTAGCGTCTTTCTTATATAATTTAATGAACTTTGCATTTCATCTGCAGTCTTCAAAGCCAATCATGGAGAAACGCCGCAGAGCGAGAATCAACGAGAGCCTTGGACAGCTGAAGACCCTGATTCTTGATGCTCTTAAAAAAGATGTAAGTTGTAGCTACGAATATGTCTATTCTTTGCATGTGACAATAAACACGTAATCTTCATTTTAAAAACAAAATTCCTAATCGGTTCTTCTCATTTACAGAGCTCCAGACACTCTAAATTGGAGAAAGCTGATATTCTTGAGATGACAGTCAAGCACCTGCGCAATTTGCAACGTGTTCAGATGACTGGTAAGTTATAAGTCAGATTTATTCAAATGTGGAACTTTACGCATATAGCCTAATCGAAAAACGTAAATGAACTTCCTAAATGCACAATATTAATGAACGTTACCTTTGCTTTGCAGCGGCCCTGTCAGCTGACACAAACGTCCTCAGCAAGTATCGCGCGGGATTCAATGAGTGCATGAACGAGGTGACTCGATTTCTCTCTACCTGCGAGGGGGTGAACACGGAGGTTAGGTCGCGACTCCTCAACCACCTGTCCGGTTGTTTGGGACAGATGATGGCCATGAACTACCCTCAGCCTGCCCCAGCTCAGCAGGCGCATCTGGCTCAGCCTCTTCACGTGCAGCTTCCTTCAACTTTGCCCATCAACAGCGCCTCGATGTGCCCCAAACTCAGTCCATCAGAAGCGGTCTCACCCAAAGTCTTTGGAGGATTCCAGCTGGTGCCAGCTACTGACGGACAGTTTGCTTTCCTTATCCCCAACCCAGCTTTCGCTTCTGCTACAACCCCGGTCATTCCTTTGTACGCAAACGCAAGTGTTCCAGTGACTGTCAACGCCAGTCCCGTCCAGGCCAGCTCAGCTCCCACGGTGGCATCTCCTGTCCAGGGAATGACCTCCTTCGCAGGCGTTTCACAGGCCGTCAGTCCCGTTAGTGTTAGTGCCGGAGCAGAAAGCAATGAGCCGGTGTGGAGACCTTGGTAGACTTGCTCATCCCATACGAGCTTCTAAAACAGTTTTTCACGATGAAGAAAATACGTTCAGTTCCGTTCTAAGGGACTTGCTGACCTTCTGTTGGACAAGGCGTATATGTTTGTTAGCTGATTCCAATATTTGGATGTTGTTGATGAATATGCTGTAGTTAATTCAACAGCATAACACTTAATGTTTATAAAGTACTTTTTTAAGTGAAAGAATTTAGTTTTGTACAAAGTTTGTAAAAGATTGTATCATGCCAAAGCTTTCTTGTTGTTTTTTCATGATGAGTGTTTATGTCTGATGCTGAATAAATCAAAATAACGAAATATGTCGTGTTCAAGCCCTTTTTTTATTAAGATCAGTAGATGTAAATCTATAATACCTATACTAGATTGAGTAATATAAATGACAAATCATTTTTATTTTTGATACTACTTACATTATGATGCTTTATAGCCAACTTTAGATTGACAAGTGACAGTTTATTAATAGCCAACATGAAGATTGACGATTTTACGCAAGCTTTGTTACACATTTATTTGTTTAAAACAGCTAAGAGGGCAGTGTGTAAAGGCAAAAACTTTTCAATTACAGATGTTACACTTTTTTTTATTTAAAGTCTCAATTACGTCCTGGCTAACCCGTATCTTAGTTCTACTTCTGGCGGGAAGAGATCACTCTAAAGTGTCACAGGTTGAAATGACAAAGGCAACGAGAGGGGTTTTTTCTTTTCTTTTGCAAAAAGGTAATTAAACATCTGAAAAGGGTCTCATCCTGTATGCAGCGGGATCTTTAAGAAGTCCTAAACCCCCATTCATTGGTCTGGGAAATAGGCCTGCGCTTTGGGTTAATGTCACTAACAGATTGCCTCAGTGAAAAGAGAATATGGAAGAATCCTCTCTTTTGTGTACCAGCCGCTTTATAGCTGTAGCCTATACCTGAATAGCGCGTGGGGTGCTTTCGCGCCTCTTTTCTGACTAAACTGATGAGTTACCTTAACATCAAACTTCTTTCCTAATTAAAATGTAATAGAATTCAAATGTAAATTTTAAAAAATCATATTTATTTTTTACAGGAAGCTTGACATGCGGGCCTCTCCCAGGCGAGTCGTTTATGTTTTCCCTGGATGTAAACTTATCTTCCCTATGCGCGTAAACTCCGGAACTGCGAGACGTGCTTGGGCTGCCGGCATGGTGTTTGCCGTGTGTCTGCCACTTGTAGTCACCGGCCCACTTCGTTTTCGGATTAGGTTACACACCCTGGTGACCGACGGCCATAGGGTTTCCCACTTAACAACTCCGTCTTGTTAAACCCAATGTAGGCTACGGTTTTGGAAAGTTATTTATTAACACGTCACTAGTAATTTCAATATGTTCTTGTATTAGACCATTCATTCTCTGCTTTATTATTGTGATTTAGGCTACTTAATTTACTTAAATCCGAGTCATCAAGTGGTCATAAATTTCTCCCTCAAGTGGACAAAAAATATGTATTTTTTAAAAAATCACGAAGTTCAAAGTGAAGTCTAAACAGATGGTTTGTTGTATTTTAAATACAACCTCAACTACAAAAGGTATAAACAGGAATACACATCACAAATATAGCTATCACAAAAATCTTTACGTTAAGTTTAAATCTAAACAGAATTAATGAAGAATGAAGAAAAAAAAGCAGACCCCCCCTGAAAGTCATTGAAAGATTCGTAGGCTACACTGTTCAAAACCCTCGGCGCTAATCTAAATCGCACAGAAAAACTTGTTTTCGCACATGTGCATTGCTGAAACACTAGTTGGCAGTGTGTGGGCTCCGTGGCTTCTCTCTCTGCCTGCGTGTCTGAGTTAATAGTTCAGAGATGCCGTTGTGGTGCTGAGGTCGTGAGAACCGAGCGAACTGCCTGCGGCCGGGCAGAGCGCCAATCCGTAAATCCCCGCTGGCAGGCCGGGTCGTGCTTTGGCCGCACAGCCTCTCTGGAGGTGAAGAGGCGCACACGCGTGGCCGCCAAGATGCGAGTTTTGAGCCAGAGTATAATAATTACAAGAGCTACTACATGGCCAGACTTTTAAAGGAACAGGGAGGACGTCTCATAGATGCAATGGTTTTTATAGTATTATTTAGCCTACAAATTCATAAACCTGTCGCGATTGAAGCAAAAACATAATTTGGGTGATTTATGAGTATTTCGAATATTGAGGACATGTTTTCTGGGGGTTTAGGACATTTATTCTTATCTGTTTTATATAGCATATAATATTTATTTTATGTAATATTTTAATATTTCATGTATACAGGGCTGCAAATTTCGCAGGGGGGACATCGTTCCACTTCCAACTGGTTAGATTTTTGTGAAATGAAAGGGACATTTTATCTATTCAATAGACTACAAATAGACTACGAAAGCGATCTGAGTTCCACACATAAGTGCAATATATTATAATAAAAACCTAGCGTTACATTTGTGTCTATGGTTTGCTGCGCAATGTAGACTTTTGAGATTGGCCCTAATACCTGCAGACTGCAGCCGATGGAAATGCTTCTCTATCGGTGCGCATCCTGCTCCTCATCGTGAAAGCAGACTGATAAATTATCTGGGGTAACCCGTGATTTTTGCCAGATCTTTAACAGATGCGATAACAGAAAATGTGTTATGGATAAAGCTGTGTTAACATAAAACACCGGAGTTTTGCTCAGTGCTGGGTTAACCACTAACAAAGTGTAGACAGACACAATGTAGCTAAATAAGATGCATTGTGCAAGGTATAGAGCAAACAGAAGTTTGTAAGATCGCGATAAACAGAGATGAGTGACAGCTTTTTAATAATTATAAAGAAAGTTTGCAAATGTGATACTGATTTTATACAACAGTTCAATAAACAAGAAGTTAATATTAAGAGACTTACATTTTAGGAACACAGTTTTTGCTCTATTTCAACGAAAATAGTTCCAAACGAAGTCACAGCTGAGCCGCTGTGCATCTCCAAGCAAACGCCGTCTCGTTTATGAATGAATGTGCGTTTTTGAACGATTCTAGTGAGTCAAGATTCAATGACCCATTCATAAAGACAGTCACTTGCTTCATTCCTGAATGAATCAGCTGTTTGAACGAATCGATCGAATGAATGATTCAGTGACAAAGACAGTGACTTACCGCCACCTACGGGCGGTTTTAGTTTCATTTTTAAATAATAATTTCAGTTATTTAAATCATTTAGTATTTCATTGATTCAAAACGTTTTATTTAAACATTAAACTCATCCTTTGTAAACAGTCTGTAAATATAATTAAATGTCACTTTTGTGTTCTTCTGTGCCACCTCTATAGAGCAAAGGTGAATTTTGTTGATAGCCTACTGATTTCATTTGAATGGTAACTTATTCTTCCTGATTGTGTCTTATTATTCTAATTCAGTGTATTGTTTTCATTAAAGTTAAAGGTTTATTATATAAATATGAATTTAACATAAATTATGACATTTAATAAGTTTAGAAAAAAATACAAAGGATGTCCCTGCAAATCACGTTAAGGAGTCAAATATCGCCTCAATGGGAAGGTTCATTTTTGTCATTGATCAGAAGAGTTTCCAAGAAGAGATTCTGTTGAATAAATATGTTTATACCCCACATAATTAATGGACGCTGTTCATTGACCTGTAATGTGCCTGTCTCAATACCCAAAAAAAACATTTGATTCATATAGGAAACATTAAATAAATGTAACATGTTGGCTCCGATAGCCAACATATATCGCAGCAGCTTTTTCACTTTGGGCGACCCGAGTTTGAGTCCTGGCTCGCAATCCTTTCCTCCCACTTTGTTTCCTGTCAACATACTGTCCTATCCTCATAAAAAAAATGTCAAAAATAAATCTTTAAAAAAATGTTTAATTTTATTATAGATTATAAACAATCTATTGATCATTTGAAAGGTAATCTAAAGTGACCCTCCTAGCCCTCCCCTCCAAGCTAGAGTCCCCCCAGTGAATTTTGTCCATGTCCACCACTGAATCTATTATTTTAAAGTTGGGCTCTAATAAATACAGTCAAAATTGCACACACACACACACACACACACACGTGGTGCAGGGGTTGTTCATATAGAGTTGAGAGTTGAATTAGCTTCTGACTGTTTAAAAAAAAAAGGATGCACTACTACCGCAATTTAAAAAAAAAGTGCTAAAAACATGGGTAACACATTTTATAAAGCAGAAAATGAGTATTGTCACCTCAAGGAGCAAGAAGGACCACAAATATTTGTCATTTGTCTGCAGGACCTTCTGAGGTCAGACCATTTCCACAAATACCAAATACAACCAGCTGATGATTCATTAACAGGCTGTTCTTGGTTTTTAACCAAACCTTCCATGAATGGACCAGCTCCATTCGTGGAAGATTTTTATGGACTGTGATTTTTGTTTGATCTGTTGATTTGGCAGATATGTCTCAAAAAACTTACAAATTTTTTATCAACACAACAGAATACTTTAGCATTATGGTGCTATGACTGGAAAGTACCGGTCAACAATGTTGTGAATGTGGTGTCCAAATGTAGTGTCCTTTTTTACCACAAGGAGGAACATAATGTCTTGTGTTGTGCTACACAGATTTATTTACTTATGATTTAATGATATGAAATGAGGTTTATGTAAGAGAGGTGAAAAGACCAGTTGATGTAGGATCATAAAGAACAGATTAATTTTCAATACATATAAATATATGCATTTATTTTTATGCACGTGTGTATGTGCGTATACGTTTTTTCCTCTTTTGCCTTCACAACAAAACAGGCTAACTCACGTAAGTAACCCTGTCTAAATTTATTCTAGTTCAAAGTCACACTCACAAGGACAAGGGGGAAATGCTCAGCATGCTTGGATATGGACGCTGTGGGAGAAAGGTGGGGGGCAAGAGGCACTGTGGTCCAGAAAAGAACCAGATGAGTCTGACACTCCTTTCTCCTTCAGCACCTGTTGCCCAAGAAGTCATGAAAGACACAGTCATCAGCTAAATTGTCCTGGAGACCCAGACTTAGTTCCTCATCCCAGAACATCCTCACATGTGAATTGCATGAACTCCTTTAGGAAGACTTTAAAGGAACAGTTCACCCAAGAATGAAAATTCGGTCATCATTTAATTGCCTTCATGTCATTCATAATCTGTATGACTTACTTTCTTTGGTGGAACACAAAAGAAAATATTTGTAAAAAATATTTTTTGACCATACAATGAAGTCAGTAAAATGTTCTTATGCTCTGTCATACAGGTTTGGAACAACATGAGGTTTAGTAAGTCTTTTGGGTAAACTATCCCTTTAAAAACCTCTACTGGATGTTAATCAAGAAATGTTGACAATTATTCTTGAATTGTATTTTATTTTTTCAGGGATTATCTGTTCTTCCATTGATATTAATAGCAAGCGGCCCATCTTTCCCTAGTAGCAGGAGTCGTGTGGTGGGGAGGGTGGATACTTGTAGGGACGCACTGCCGGCCCTTATCAGATATCACAGCCCAAGGAGCCGCAAGGTCCGCAGATCCTTGTCACTTGTCTGCAGGACATATTTCTGAGTCCAGGTTTTGCTTTTCAGCACAATCTATGGTTTCAAGTTATGGTGTCTTGGCAGTCTTTGAAGCCTTTTTGCGAATTGCATAGATTCCAAGGGAGAAAGTTAAGGACCACCCCCTGACAGTCAGGAGGTCTTTCCAAGTATTTATAATCCCATCTCCTTGGTGGCCTTGAAGAAGACTGACTTTAAATTTGGACAAGCTTTTTATTTATGTTTTTACTCATCTTGAAGTCAAATTTATTTATGAGGATCTGACTGGTCAGCTGTTGGGCTATTTTAAGTGAAGTTTTCATATTACAGACAGACTGCAGAGAAGAGATTTTTTTCAAGATTTTTATTCAGTTCATTTAATGATTAAACACATAATGCATTAAAATACTGTGAAATATTAATTTAAAATACATAATAATAAAATTAAAGTTTTTTGAATATCTAAAAATTTTCATTTATTCCTGTGATGGCAAGGCTGAATTTTCATCAGCCGCTACTCCAGTCTTGTGCAGTGTCGCATGATCCCTTAATATGCAGTATGACACTTTAATATTGCTAATGTGGTTGATTACAGTGATCATCAACCAATCCACCCCCCCACCAAAAAAAAGTGAACAATTGGTTGGAGATCACGGTATAATTAACTGTATTAAAGTGTCAAATATCTATAACAATTACATTCACCTGCCTCAGAATTAAATATTTAACAGGTAAATGATTTGAGGATATTTATTTCTAAATAAAAAGAAGTATATTTTTTCAAAACCTAAGTACAATGGAAACATTTACTTGTTTTTTATATGTTTTGAATAAATCCTTTGACATTATTTTAGTAAAAGTTTTGGCACAAACCTATACATAACTCTAATTTCTGATTACTTTCTACAAACTTGTGGATGACAAATGGTTAATTGAAAAGTCAAATAGAGGGCACAATCTGTGGGTTTTCTCGCAATGAGTGTGCTGAAGACTTGCGTGTTTGTGGCATGCAGTTCTGAGGTAGTGAAATCAGTCCTCTCAGCATGGCATTTCCTGTGCTTGCTGAGCTCAGTAATACATTTGGACAAACTCTTAATTGCAGTCGGGTTTCAGGAAACCTAGTGAGTCATGTTCACATTAGGTGTTTATGTGCCGAATGGTAACCATGGTGTCCAATGGAATTTATGAAAGGCTGATAAGTTTTTTTTATTTGCTTGTTTGTCCCAGTTGTGCATTTTGCAGTGAATGGCATTTTATTTTCAGCTCATTTTAAAAGTTGTTGACGATTGTGATGTTGCCATAAATTTTCACATCCTTTTAATATTTGAGGAAAATGCAATTCTCTTGTTTTTGCCAGACTGGCAGCATGCACATAAGGGTCACTATGAGGGCACAGTTAGTGGGAGTGGGAGTGGGAGTGGGAAATCTGCCCCCTGCATGGGTGGTGAATCAGCCGCTGTCTCACCACAAGCCCAGACATGCACTAGATAGACACCTGAGACTAACTGCTCACTGCTCTGACTCATGTCAGTCCTTTCAAACCATCTGTGAGAATGTATGTGTGTGGTGTGTGCTCACGTCAAACACAGGATCTTCACAGCACTTTTAATGCACAGCCAAGAAACAAAACAACAAAAGGCAGAACAATACGTTAACGCAAATGGCACAGTGCGTTTCTGTTGTGTGATTTGTTGATGTAAGCTGGAAGCAAGATAAATACTTTGAAGAAACTGGTGCAACATCAGACTTCTATTCTGTTCTTTTAAAAGTGTTCTGTATTTTTATTTATTTATAAATAAAAATGTTTTTATATATATACAGTATATAAATATATATATATATATATATATATATATATTTATGGAGATGTGTGGGATTTTTATTTTTTCTTTGTGGGACAGTCATTCATTCATTCATTCATTCATTCATTCGTTTATTTATGGGCCACCTTGTTGGAAAAAAGTATTAATTAATTCATTCATTTGTGGGTTTAAGATGTGTGGGTTTTTTATTATTTCTTGGTGGGGCACATTCA
>NW_015540838.1:1462991-1484517 GCF_001515605.1 Sinocyclocheilus anshuiensis | reverse complement strand
TTATTTCAAAATATTTTTGTAATGCTCTTGTAATAAAATTGAATTAAAAAGAAATTAAATTAAATTAGCATTTTTGGGAGGGGAGCTGACTTTTTAAAAACAGACATAATTTTATATTAACTTCATAATTAGTTATTATATATTAATATTTGTTATTATATTATTATATATATTTTTAAAGGTGAAGTGTGTATTTCATATGAATACCTTATATGAACCCATTCTTTTTTAAATATTTTCCTTCAAAGGTAAAGTGTTTCCATTTGTTGCCACTAGTGGCACAAAAATGACACACTTCACCTCTAAAGACCCATCTGTTGATGTTCTCTGTGTTCAGATCACAAGGATTAGGTGTGTGTTTATGATAGATTGCTCACAGGCAGTCTAATCTCTCCACTTATCCAGTCGTGTGGCTCATTGTCCTCATACAGGATGTCCTGGTATCTGGCAGGGCACTATCAGGAGCAGGGTTGCTAGGGTGCGTGTGACAAAGAAAACTAAAAGAAAAACTACAAGGCAAATCCTCTCACCAGATGTTACCAGCTTTTGAAAAGGTGCATGGGAGCTTTCTCGTCCTGCACTTTCCCTCCCCTCGTCTTGTCAAAAGATCGAATTGTTTTTCTTCCTCTCTTTATCATGCAGCCTCATGTGGATCTGCCTTTTTAAAGGCTCTTGACTCGTGACGGGTCTCTGTCTGGATGGGGCTGCTCACAGTTATGAGTGCTTGTCTTCTTTTTTTGATCTCTGTTCTCTCTTTTCTTCGGACGGGAAGGTAAAGTTTACTCGTCTTGTTTGTCTTTCACTTCTTATGGTAAATGCAGAGCAGTGTGCCCTCCACTTGGAGATTTTATGGTGTTGATTCTCATGCATGAAACAGTCGAGTCAAGTGTCAATAAGAGAAAGGCTTCACTCCAAACAAAAGCAGCTAGTGAATGGCAGGGTGAAATGAGAACACAGCTGGGCACACACACACACACACAAACGCTAACAATACAGGGTGATACTCTCCACATCATGTTTCCTTGGTGAATTAATCCTTACTAGTTACCTAGTGAATGTTGATTCTGCTCTCAACTTGTTGTTTTTTTGTTGTTTTTTTTGGAAAAATATAAATAAATACAATTTCCATTCACATATTTTTATAAACATTTTGGGGTGTTACATTCATAATAATAATAATAATTATTATTATTATAATAAAAAAGTGCTGGATAGTGAGTAAAATGTTCAAATTGTACATTAAAAAACTGGTTTGAGGTGGATACATTTTTAGCAATTATTTAACGTGCACATAAAATGTGATCCAAAGGTCATGTGACTGAATTCAATGAGATGATTGGTTACTATTACACACTGTCCCTCTCAGACATAAGGCATCTTCCTCCAAGTGCTGGCAAACATAAAGTTTGTCAGAGCATTTTGTCTGCAAAGTCTAAACCCCAATTGACTAATACAATTAATAAAAGTATTGATATATTTTATAGAATTATGTTAATAGTTAATATTTATTAATAATATTTATTTATTTATTTATTTATATAAATAGTCATTATCTTTTTAATATTTTCTTTTCACGGTGATGTGTGTATTTATTTATTTTTTGTTTGTTTATCTAAAATAATTTTGGAATACGTTTTTTTGTAATACTTTTGAAATATTTTCTTTTAAGTGTAATGTGTGGGCCTGAGCCCTGGAGTCTGAACTGTATTACGCATCTAACCAGGTGTGTGAACCGGCAACACTGCACGTGCCGGAGGGAGTATTAGCGGAGAACAAGGGGATGGAAAGAAGCCCCGCCCACACTCCCTCTGGCTCTGTCTGGCTCCTCCTTCCCTCCAGCTCCTCCTTGGTCCTCAGTCGCTCCGGCTCAGTCTTCCGGATCCCCACCTCCACCTCAGCCGCAGGAGCCGTCGACTCCGCCCGGGGCTCCCCCTCCATCAGCGTTGTCTCCATCAGTCGGCCCCCTGGTGTCATCAGCCTTACCTCCACCATGGCTGGACTCTGGAGTGCCACCTGGCTCCTCCTGCTCTGGGCTCCTCCCACCATCAACACCACCTTGGTTGCTCCGATCATCACCTCTCCCGGGTTCCTGTCTTCTCCCTTCGTCACATCCTGCCACCATCCCTTCACTTCAGCCTCTCACCATCCCTTTGCCATCTCCTTGTCCACCTCCAAAAACTTCTTCATCCCTCCCTTTGTGGTTCTGTTACGGCATGAGGTCACACCTTGCCGGAGGGGGTAGTAATGTCACCATTATGTTCAGTTTAGTTTAGTTCATGGACTTTTAGTTTGTAATTCTTTAGTTCCTGTATTCCTTTGTTTGTATTTCTCGCTCTTCCTTTGTTACTATGGTTTCAGTTATCATGAGTCTGTTTGTTTCAGCTGTGTTCAATTAATCTTCTTGTTTGAGTCCTATATAAGTTGTACCCTTTCGTTCATTCTTTGTCCGGTCTCGTTAATGCTACCCTGTGTTTGTATTACCTATGTGTTGGATTAAAGACTTTTTGGAACCTTTCTCTTCTTCTTCGTACATTTGTACACAGTGTGCCATGACAATATAAAAGCATCTGCTAAGTTATTAAATGTAAATATATATAGTTGTTTATCATCTACTTCAAGCACATATTATAATAATCTCTTAACTCTTGTGTATTTGCCTGTTCTGGTGTATGAACTTCATTATTACAGTACTAATGATTACATAATTAGCCTGATGCCTTCACCAGGTTTCTGTCATCATGGAGCTATTATAGGACAAACCCATGACAAAAGTAACAAGATTATCATTTACAAACATAGCAACATCTGCAGGCATCTGCAAGAGAAGACAGATCTTTTTAAAGTATCTCATATTTCATATTCAAAGTTTCGTCATCTCATATTTACTCCTAGAATAACTCAACGTTTAGCAAGCTAAAGATTATTATTTTCACTTGCAGTCAGTTTCTTCACCAAAGGGCATGAACCGCACATGGTGTTAGTCATAACCGAGAAAAGCACCAAATCAGAGCGTGAAACATGAGTGAAAATGAATGATTTTGGGGCATGATAGTGCTCTTTGAATTCAAAAGGCTTGTGCGAAAGCTTGTTTTCGCTTGTGGTTAGGAGACAGTTTGTTTGCATGCATGGGAGTGTATGTGGGTATGAGAATGCAAGTTACCGCTCGGGGTTTCCGCTCAGAGTGTCAGTATTTGTGTGCTGCTCGTTGGTTCCTGCCTCACTGCGCTGGTGAAGAGGATCCCTGGAGCAGAACCACCATATTGATTGTTTCACCTATCCTGCAGACTACCACATTGTGTCCTCCCTTTTCTCCCCAGTCAATCAATACCTCTTTGTCTCCATCTCTGTCCACTGACAAATCACTCAGGTCAAACGCTTTTTTGTGCTGATGCCAGTCAAACCGAAGGTATGACTTCGTCTTTTCCTCATTTGACACTTGCATTGCTTTTACACACACTCATTGTTCATGTCGGGCCACATTTGGGGGTCTTTATCAGTGTAAAGTTGATTTGCCTCTCTCTAAACTACAGTGTCTGATCCAATCTTTGGTTTAAATGTGAGATTACTTCCTCTAAGTGCTGTTTTGGAGGTGGACCAGTTCATCCACTGTTGTCTGCCTGACTGCACTCCTGCTTGGTAAATCTATGGCTTCCATCCATTGACATCAGCACTTGTTATATTTTTCACGGATCCAGCTCTCCAGTATCTGTTTATTACATTTAACATCCTATTCTTTTGATGTGGCCACTTGCCACGGCTTCCATGTTTCCATGGCCAGCTCCAAACCAGCTTAGACACAACAATTCAACAGAGGAAGACAACCCTCTGCAGCCTCTCACTTCCTATAATGTCTGAGGTGATTCCGATTTAGGGAAAGTTTATTGTTCGCATGCTGCTTTGTGTCGCTGGGTCTATCAGTCTGGAATGTCGCACTTCCTGTGGAATATTTGTAGGCCGGACATTAAATTCAAGACAGTCTTAGATGCACTTTTATTTATACAAGAGAAAAAGGTGTGATTTAGAAGATTACAAAAGCGTGTTTGAACATCCTATTGTCTTCCATGACATTTTATGAGAAATCAATACATAAACTGTCAGACGGCAGCACTGGGTCACTTCCTGAGGGACTGTTTGCTCCCAGTGGGGTGTGTGGCAAGGGGACAGTGGGGGCATTTTGGGTTCCTGACCCTTCTTATTTAGACTGGTTGAGAGTCGCCTGGGACTGGGGCCATTGAGAAGCCATCAATGGAGGCAGCCATCCAGTAGACAGGAGTACTGATAACTAAAGTGATGGAACAGGGTTAACAAGACATATTTAGAGAGCATTGTCATTTCTGGTGAATGAATGGACTTTTAAAAAAATCTTGGAAGATGCTTCTTTCAGCCTCACACCATGAAACCTAGAGAAAATTTGACTTTCTGTCCAGCAGATGAAACATCTGGGGATAGACAATAAAGAATGTGTGTGAATAAGCAGAAGAGACCCCCGGCCATTCTGCTTCACCTCAGTTTTCCGTTCTATTGTCTGCTGAATTAAGATTTGTTACTCATACAGGTCTGATGTGCTTGGAGGAAAATCTGCTTTTAGAATTTTACCAAGAAAACAGCTTCAATATGTCTTTCTGACACAAAACCTAATTGATTTCGATAGGGGTATGACTGAAAGTAATAATCATTTGCACTTTACACAGCGAGGCAGATGCTGATGATTCATTAACCGCTCTGATTCAATTCAGTTCAGAGCGCATTCGTCAGATTGAAGGATTCGTCAGACTCAAAATGGTAACAGCTTGTTTTGAACCAATCATTAATAAAAGAACCGGCTCACTGGTTCGGAAATCAGACGTTTACATGCACACCTGAAACTAAAAAGCTGTTTAAGAGATGAGAGAGGCGGTCACATTTACATGGACTGAGTACTTTTCTACACCCCAAATACATGTGGCACCACCGGTAAGCTGTTTTCTCCGCACCGTCATCACGCAGAATTAGAGGTGCAAATAAATATCTGTTTCTAAATCCCTCAAACAGATTGGGGACAGCGACTTGCACATTCACATGTTTCAGAACTTGAGGACAAACCATTTTCTTATCTGTATGAGTGTATGTAAACTTGATAGGTCACTCTCTTTTTGATTCACCAAAAAGAATAAACTCATTAGAGTCATTCATTTGGAAATCAGACTACACTGTTACTGTGACTACACGTTGTGCAAACCACAAGTGTATGTAGAACTTCTGATTATCCAGTGGGACACACTTACAACATATTGTAAAACTACAAATCACCCCCCGGAGCCGTGAGGAGTACTTTTAGGATGGATGGATGCACTTTTTTGGGCTTCAAAATCTCGACCACAATTCCCTGTCCTTATAAAGATTGGAAGAGCCAGGACATTTTTTTATATATAACTCCGATTGTATTCTTCTGAAAGAAGAAAGTCAAATACACCTAGGATGGCTTGAGGGTGAATAAATCATGGGGTAATTTTCATTTTTGGGTGAACTATCCCTTTAAGGGCACTGCGCTTTGGCGTTTTTAAAGGGGTTATATATGATGTTGCTAAAAAGAACATTATTTTGTGTATTTGGAATATCTCTTTGGATTTGAGACTTTAGTCTTTGCAACTTTACAGATCTTCTTTATGCACCAAGAGCTTGTAAAACAATCATATGACCCCTTTAAGACTTGCATGGGACATTTTACTTCCTGTTGTGTCCACACGCTCTCAAGTGGCCAAGACCGCAAGTGTCACGCTATATGTTTTGATTCATTTAAAAGAACCGAAGTCATTCATTCGTGAATAGGACTACACTGATCAAGTTGTTTATGCTTGCAGCTCAAGAGAACAACAACAGAAAGTGAATACTATCTGCATACTCTCATTCACAATTCTTGTAAAAATTTTATTTCTTTCATTGGTCTTTCATTTTTAATACTTGTGCAATTTGTGATGAATATTAGGCTATTTGTGGTTTAATACGATTCATAGAGCAAAAAATGGTTAGTCTGCATGTCACTATTTTATTTTAGCTTTTCTTTTCTTTTCATTCACTCATTTTGTATCCTTTGTGTCATGTGGAGTTTAAGAAGAGGGCTCTTATCCCTATTTAGTGTTCACTCCCAGCCCCCCATGAAACAAAAGTCTGTGATGACATCACCTAGTTTTCTCAATGAGTAATCCACAGGGACAGCTCATGAGATGTTTTATTCAAACTCAGATTATCTCTACAAATCCAGTTAGCAGCGAAACTGTGCCACTTCCTCACAATACTTTTACTTTTTCTTCTTTATTTCCATCCTTTTTCTTCCTTTCATATGTTGTTTTCTGTAGTTGCTGAAAAAAAAAATGTTGTGAAATGCAAATAAGTTTTTGGGCAATAACTATTAACTGCATCCGCTTTTTTGCTGTTTGTCTTTGAGCCAGCTAATTTATTCAGTCATTGTTGTTTTCACATTCAGCTCCGGGTCAGTGTGTGCAAGTTACCTTGTCACTCATTCATTTGCTTGTCTAATTCAGAGGATTAATTATGCTAATCAAAGTTAATGCGACACGTGAGCTCTTAAAGGAGTAGTTCACAGAAAAACACTACATAAATTATTTTTTAAAAGTCTAATAAGGCGCTGCTGAATGGACTGCAAAGGCCATGCACCCATTCGGTGCAAAAAGAGAAAACCAAATTATAAATAATCTGTGTGATAGTTGTTGTTTCAGACTTAATATACTGCCTTTAAAAATTATCTTGAAAGTGAATGTAAGACAGTTAGTTTTGCTGACAAGTTTCTGAATTGTGGATCACTAGACATAAAATATGTTAACATAAAATTAAGTAATAGTAAGTCCATTTAAATAGCTTTTTAATCCTTTTGGCTTTTCTTAAGGTTATTTAGAAGTTGCTAAAGTGATCAGTGTTTTACTTCTCATCTTTCTCAGTACAACTGATTGATCAGCCTATATTTGAGTGAAGACATTTTTAAAATAGCATTTCATGATTCAGCTAACAGTTGTTCTCAGGAGAGAGCTGTGTTTTGGGAGGTAAGAGGAGCCCCCAAACTTAATGGCTTAATATTTATTATTGTAGTTCATATATATAGTTCAGTAATTTATAGTCAAACTGCATCCATGTAATAACATGTATTTTCTAATTTTAGTTGTTGTTATGCACTTGTTTCTCTTTACAAGTATGTTCACTCTCTCTCTTTGACCATTAAAGTATTGAGTTTCCGGACAAATTCCAGGGGGTGAACTGTTCCACTTTAACCATCCGAAGAATTCAGATGCTTGGCACCCACTGCATTTAATGGTCTGTGAGCAATTGTCTTATCATTCCATGGGAAAAACTGGCATAACTGCAACTGATCTGCCCAAGCTGCACTTACTCGTTTAGGACAGAATTAAAACAGAAGAAGACATGTTTCAGGAATCTGAGAGGTTTATTACAGCTGTAGTGAATACTTTCTTATAAATGGTCAAAGTTTTAGTAAAATGTATGGAAGCCTGTTTCCATTAAGGAATAAAAATTAAAAAAAAGGTGCAAAACTGCAACATTTTATCTCACAATTTGGACTTTGTTTCTCACAATGCTAAGAAAAAAAATTGAGAATTTTGAGATATAAAAACAAAATTGTGAGATAAAGAATCACATTTTTGAGAAAAAAAGGTCAGAATTGCACGATTTAAACTCAGAATTCGGACTGTTTTCCCAAAATTGTGAGTTTACATCTTCGCAAATTGCAGTTCTGAGAAAAAAAAGTAAAAAAATGTGAGATATAAAAACAGAATTATGAGTTATAAACTCAGAATTCTGACTTTTTCTTGCAATTCTGAGTTTACATCTCACAATTCAGACTTTTTTTTCCTCTGAATTCTGAGTTTATATCTCGCTGTTCTGACTTTTTTCCCTCTGATTTCTGTGAAAAAAAGTGGCAATTCCCTTTTTTTTTTTTTTCATGGTGGAAACAGGCTTATACTAACGGCTATGTAAGATGCATTACATAAATAAATAAAAAATACAGTGCACAAGTAGCATTTCAGACTTTCTATCTTTGCATTGCTGTTGATATACTCTAAAAAGGAACAAGTTGTCAGTAATGTCCGTATAAATGTAGGAGCAGGTGGAAAAGAAGCCTTTGTTAATCACTTAATGATGAATTCTTCTCTTTACATGGTGGCTTTGGGGCCTCTGTTTTACTCCTTGTGCATGGGCTGTAAAAACTTTATAAAACGTTTATTTTAGCATGAAATGAGTAGGCACAGATAAATGGCCTGCTCGAGGGTTTTGTCATCCAATGCAGTGAGGGCTATTGGGGGTCTTCTGACCAGGCAGGTTGAGACCATATGTCATCATTCCTGGGCTTTGTGTGGGCATGTCTCTGTGGCAACCGCATCAGCTGTGGCCATTGTGTGGCTGGACTCAATAGCCCATATATTCATTGCTGGGCTATTGCAGGCCCTGCAACAGAAACAAATTGATACATACAAGCTCCTGCCCCATTGGGATCACATGACACATTTGAAATTAACAAAAAAGGAACATTTTGGCCTGTTGAAAATCTTGAGAAAAGACTGGTTTCCATGGAGACCAGGCAGCCGGCCGCTACGGCCCATTAAACTCAAATCAGATGTAAATTTCCTTTGCCCCGACGTCACTGTCTCCACAGCGCAGACACAAATTAAACAGTTTGTTTGCCCATTCACGTGTCATTTTAATGGCTTTTTATGCGTCTCCCCTTTGTTTAAATGAACAGAATAACAAACCGTCACTGATTTATAATATCTAGCCACTTAAAGGGGTCTGTTCACAAGGACTTTCACACTAACAGGGTAATTAAAGAGGATTAGAGGTGGAAACAGAGCCTTTCATTCAGATACTTGTCATTTATAGATACATTTTTATCTCTGAGGCTGAATGTAATCATGTATAATAGTCATATAAATGTCAAAATAGTTGGGAGGACCCTTGCTGAGAGCTAGATTTATTTTTGTATTTATCTAAAAATAAATAAATACATAAGCATAATTAAATAAAGAACAAATATTTAAACATTAAAATTTTGATACATTAAAAAAAAAGCCTACAAATATTTTCAGGTTTAAAGGGGAAATGTAAAGTCAGATGTTTGGACCACACTGATTTTGAAATCACACTTGATTTTGATAAATATTTTTAATAAAAAATGTAATTGTGAATGTGAACATGTTGTGAAATCATACCACTTTACTTCCCAAATCCAGCCTTTTTACTTCAAGATCTCATGTGTGTGTATTAGAATTCATTGTGCTATTTAGTTTGACACATTTCTAGTGCTCTTGTGTGCGCTTCTGTAGCAGGCCATAAATCCTGATCTCTTCAGTGTCTTATTAAAGAGTTGGGGTCTGAGCGGTATTTTTCCAACCTAACAAAACTGGCTTATTTTACAGCCGTCTGTGTGCTTGTTTCTCTGCTGTTGCTAAAGAGACTGTTCCCATCCCCTGACGGCCCTGAGATCACTCTCACAATGGGCAGCTTTTCTGTTTTCTGTTTCCCCTTTTGTGGATTTTTTTCTCAGAAGCTGGATGGCAGTCAGGAAGTTGTGGCATGGAAAACAGGCAGTGCTGATGCCTCCTCCAGAACAGGAAGTGATGTGCCACTCTGATTGAACAGAGAAAATATTTTGCTTGACTCATTGGCGGGAAATTTGTTCAAGTACGCCGGGCTGTACTGTGTGTCTGTTTGTCTTGGGCCCAGTGCACTTTCTCTTTCCTCTTGTTGTTATAATCATTAATGTCATTATACAAGAAGGTTTATCCTGTGATGAGATGAGGTCGCTGGTGTTGCCTCAGCTTACAGGATGGCATTCGCTCTTTATATCTGATCTGGCTCTAAAGCTATTCAAATAAGAATTTTCAACATGTCAACATGTTTTGACTTTCAAGTTTTCTGCCATTTTGTTATATTTTAAAATATATTTTATTTTATTGTAATTATAGAAATGTTTCTGCAAGTTTCATGAAGGACTTTTAAAAGACCCTTTTAAGACCAATTAAAGATAATTTAGAGTCTAAATTGAAGGAGACATAATATGTCATTATGCTCTCTAAAGGTAAATGTCTAATAGGTTTTAATTAGTAGCACTTCAAAGTTTGAAAATACAACTTCCAACTGATCTCCATTGGTTTTTAATTCATCTGAATAAAAAAAAAAAAAAAAAACTTCAGACACACCTCACTGAAGTGATATTCTTCCTCAGTATTTTCGTCTTGTTTTCCAGTGCAAATGACTAAAATTAATCAATCTAAATATATGAAAATAAATTACATATGATAAGAAGTCTTGTTTTCTGGGATATTTATCAAAATGAAAGTGAAACTATGATAAAAATGGGACCAATAACTGCCAATGGACTCAGAAAAATCTACTTAATTTAAAAGAAAAAAAAGTTTTCATATTCCATTGACAGATATTTGTTGCTGTTTTAAGCATAAATTCACTTAATTTTATTCAGTTTATTCAGAAAACAAGACTTCATATCTCCACTTTGCATCTCAAGTAAATGTATCTTGATTTAGGATGTTTAAATATTTGTACACAAGTTACACATTAAAAAGAAATTACATTTTTTGCAGTGCATGCAACATTTAATGTCATGGCTTTATAATTTTAAGTCTTTCTGCTTACATTTTTAGACCTTTTAAGGCCTTTTTAGGACTTAAAAGACTTTTTAGGACCCGCGCAGAAACCCCAGATAAATTGAGGTCTGCCAAATTTAAATGCAATGTAAAAATGTAATGCAATAAATAAATAAATGTAACCTGCCAAATGTAAAAATGTAAATAAAAACACAAAGATGAAACTTTATGTGGCCAAAGATGTGTTTGGAAAACTCTCACAGGTGTGGTCTGGCTGGTTGCCATCTCCACTGGTATCCCACCACCTCTGGCTTGTCCCAGATGGAGCTCAACCGATGCGAATTTGACAGTCTGATGACTGATTATAGTAGCAGCCGCATCAGCCTTGCTAATTTTCATATCTTATTGTGTTCAGCATCAGCCCTCCCAGTGTGACAGGGACTTCCATTAGTGGATCATCCATACCGCGGAGAGACAGACACGTAAAGCACAGCGGTACAGAGGATCCGAGGCTCGCTTGCTCTCTCTGTGTCATCCATTCATGCACTGTGTGATTTAGTTGATGGAAAGGTTACTTTTCAAGTGTAAACAGTGTTGCTTTATCATTCTGTTTTGATCAGATTCATTTATTAATACTACTGTTGTTAGCATGGAAATGTGACATTGATTCTCAGTGAAATTTCCAGTGAAATTATGAACATAAACGTGTCACGATAACATAGCGAAATCCTGGAATGACTTCAGATAGTTTTGCGTCGTTATAAATCATCTCAGTGACAGCTTTCCCAGAGAGAGAGCAAAATGAAGATTTATTAGTTGTTTGTGAAGAAGTGTTCATCAAAATGTCATGCATTGTCTGTGATGAGTCCGTAGCTCATAATGGGAAACATCTCAGGAATGTCGCGACTCTTCAATGCTAATCTGAAGGAATGTGACCATCTCAGTCATTTAATTGTCTGCGCTTTATTCGTGTGAAGAGCAAAGATGGATTTGGATGGTGGACCGTCGACATGTCTGGTATTCGCTGTTCTTTTACTTGTAGACTGCTGGTGGCCCAGAAGAAGCCATATTTACGCCCTCTCAGCCTGACTGACAACCCTCCACGGCCGCTGAAAACCCTCTCAACAATTATTGCAGAATTATAATTGTCCATCTGGTTGTTCATTGAGGGTAACAAGGGTGTCCTCTTGGAAATAAGACAGGGGCTTTGAGGAAGAGTTAAGAAACGGCATAAGATTTTCCAGGGTCCATAGGCTCCAATTATTCAGAGATTATCCTTTCACGTTGACTGATCTCGAATTGAATAATGTTTGGGCTGCATTACTGACAGCTGGGTGCACCACTAAAGGGGCTGGAGGCGGATCAGGGCCCTGGGTTACGGCGTTAGTCTGGGTCTGACCCCGGAGGTTAGTGAGGTGACATTATGTAGTGACAGCACTGAGGCATCTCCTCTTAGCTCTCTTCAAAGCTGGCGGGACAAATGCAGAGGGCAATCACATTAGGCAGCTCTTTCACTATCTTTCTGTCTCTTTTGCTCACCCTCTTTCGCCCTGAATTTTAAAGCAAAACTCCAAAATCCTAAAGTGCATACGGGCTGTTGTCTTTTAAAGTTAGGTTAAGAGATGTGGGTCATGGGGCAGAGCTCTGGCTTCTGATCTAACAGTGACATTTTTTGCCTCTTTTATGTCTGTCCTCACTTGTGAATTCAAGCAAAAAGTACAAAAATGAACATGTAGCCACAGTTTTTCTTATATACGAAATGAGAATTCTAGAGATGCATGATGTATCATATTGGCTGTCGTCCAATATTAGAGGGGTTTTTTATCTTATCAAAATAATATATACCATTCAAAAGTTTGAAATCAGTAAGGTTTTTTTTTTTTTAGAAATTAATACTTTTAATTTAGCAAAGATGCATTAAATTGATCAAAAGGGACAATTAAGGCATTTATAATCTTACAAAAGATTTCTAATCCTGAAAAAAATGTATCACAGTTTCCACAAAAAAATTAAGCGGCACAACTGTTTTCAACAAATCAGCATATTAGAATGAGAATGACGTGACACTGAAGACTGGATTAATGGCTGCTGAAAATTCCACTTTGCATCACAGAAATAAATTACATTTCAAAATATATTCAGATAGAAACAGTTATTTTAGATTGTAATAATAGTTCACAGTATTACTGTTTCTACTGTGTTTTTGATATTTCAAATAAATGCAGCCTTGGTGAGCATAATAAGACACTTCTTTCAAAAACTTTCAAAAATCCTACACACCCCAAACTTTTCAGTGGTAGCATATATACCAATATCAGATTTTCTTTTATGTGCATGCTCATTTTCTCTATTACCTTTGCTGTCATTTAACACTCACTAAAAAGTAATCATACATTTAGCAACATCTCAGAAACAACATATTATTTTATTTGAAAAATCATTTAATTGATAGATTGATTTTCTTTTGTTTAATATATTAAGACAAAATATTATATTTAATATTGGCAATTTATCAGTCATAACATGAAAATTATACTTGGTGTACCGGTATCATTCAGAATAATTAATATTGTTGCATTCCTACAGATTTCCTGTCATCTGCAAATCTGCAAAAAAGTGATGATCTTTATAGAAAATGCTGCAATAAGCCAAATGCTTTGGCAACTGCCTCCACATGTAATTATTGTTGACCCAGGCCCTTAACATGTGATCATATCTTAGTTAGACACTGATTGCTGTGTGATTACGGCGCATGGATACAGTGCCCTAACACGCTGCTCCCAGCATTCCTTGGCGGGCACCTCTCCAGGTTGTGAAAAGATGCTCCTGTGTGTCTTCTCCCTCCGTGCCACCTTCCCTCTGGCTCTACAGTTTCACGCTCCGTTCAGAACGCTTAGATCTGCTGACAAGTGTTGCCGAGGCCTCTCGTTTTTATCATGGAAAAAGGCTGCGGGATTCTCATGCCATCGCACAATGCCTAAACAAGCGGGTATGTCTAATTCAATTAAGTACACAAGGCTGTGCCAAGCCTCTCCACTGCCGGTGTGACAGTAGTAATGAGCCTAGGCTTTGAGCCGTCCTGCTGGTGGGGCGGGAGTATGTGTAGGTGGGGTGGCCTTTGGTTGGGGAGTTGGGGCATGCTCTCCTTAATTCAATGCTTCTGGCAGACAGTCTTTGAAATGCTGAAAACACTTATTTAGACCCTTTTAAATGGAATATTCCACATTCCTGTACGGCTGTATGAGAGAGGCTTGAGAAGAGACACAAGCAGGCATTATATATTACACTGGGTGTTCGACTGATTCTCTCTCACATTTTGTTTCCACTGTGTGGCACAAACACAGCTGGCCCCTCATCTTTGCATGCCAGAGGCCACGCTGATTCAGAGCGGATGTGAAAAACAGTGGCTCATAATCTGTGAAAGTTTCTTTGAATACACATCAATGGGAGAACAGTGATGTTGCGGAAGGCACTGTGCTTATGTGGATTTCCATTATATAGTACGTCGCAATCTGAATATGGCATACAAAAAGAGTCTGCATCAATACTTTTGATAAGAATGATGATATGAAATAAATAATCTAGGAAAATAATAAAATAAAATATAATAATAAATAATGAACAAAAATAATGCAATAAAATGGGAAAAATAATATATAATAATTAATAAGCTATTAAGCTATTTGTGTCTGAGGCATGTTCTTGATTAGCAAAGACAATAATCTTAACTCAACTTAGACTACAGTATGTATGATTATTGATTATTTGAACTGTTAATGATTATCATTAAAGGAATATCCTGTTTAAAATACAAATTCCTTCTTTGGAAGCACCTGTGACATTCTGCTGATTGCCAGGCAATAATTTCATCCCTCTGTTCAAAAAAAAAAAAAAAGGGAAAAAAAGGAAAATGTGCATTGAGTGGCAACATGTTAACTGGTTTAAAATTAAAATGTTATTTAATACTGAACTAAATCAACCTACCTGTTTTGGATTACACCAAAGGGTTACACCTGACCAGGTCAGATGGAAATATTTAGCCTACTGTAAAAAAGCCTACTGTATCATATTTTATATGCAAATTTCTATCAGATATGATATATCAGGCTTTTGAGGAATGTTTATCATGTACGTCTCTCAAGCATCATTGTATTGTAATGCATAATGTTTTTCCCTCAACAATAAAAACTATAGAGCTTTGATTATAAAACCAAACATTTAAATATCATCTTACTAAGACATATTATTAGGAGATACAGAGTGATGAACTGATATTTATATGCATTTTATGTAAGTAGTTTGTTGTTAAAGATCCCATTGATTTACATTACAAGCTATCAGAATTTTATATTACTTGCATATATGACAGGCTTTTTGGAGTTAAGGTCAAATCTGCACAAATACATTCAACTGTCATTGAAAGCATCTTCTGCATGCTGCTGATTATCACATTTTTAGTCTGTAAAAACAAAGCATTTGACAATGATGGGCAGCAAATTCAGCAAATTTAACCCAGAATACTCCTTTAATGATAATAATTAATGATGAAATGATATTTATATGTGTCTCATGCCATTTTCTCATGATTAGAGAACAAGACATGCTAGTTGATAAATACTTTCTCTAGCTTCATTTAAATAATTTCAACCGATTTTGTTTCAACCGACTTTCTTCCTCTCTTAGACAATGATGTTGACGCACTGACACCTCGTTGACTTAACTGATCCATTGCTCCGATTAGTCCTCTGACCTTTAACCTGAATGCTCTAATTTGTCTGTTAGAGTTTGGGAAACGTTTGGCATAATTTTAAAAACAAGAAAAAAACAAATGCATGAATAAATAAATAAATAAACAAACAAGACTCTAACACTTCAAGGCAAAAGCAGAGACCAAAGAATACTTTGAATGAACACTGAGTGATAAAAGGATGGAGCGACTGAGTGCAAAAGTCCTAGAGGACAAACCATTACACATCGCTTACGAATAAACAGCATTCTTATGCATTCCAGCACTTTTGACCCCGGTTAGCAAACATCAGAGACCTGGACAGCCTTTAGTTTCAGGAAAACTCTCAGAAAAGGCCTCCCGCTGCTCCTGTGAAGCACTGATTCTCAGGCGCTTTTAAAAAAGCCTCTTAAACGTTTGACTTTCTCACAGAAACAGCTTGCTAAATGTCATTTCTGTAATGGACTCCTGCTAGGGTTCATATGCGTTGTATACCCATGCTGCCCAAAGTTGTGTCAACACCATTAACATGAGAATGCCCTAAAAGAAAGGCAAGAAAAGTTTTTTTCGGCGTAAAAAAAATCTGAAACTATAGAATTCTTTGTTTTCCGGAGAAAAAAAGATTTGAATCAAAGACATTGATGGTCTTTTTTTTTTTTGCCTCGGATGGAAAAAGTGGTGCTGAATGAATGTCTTATTTACATGCCAATGGAAAGGGGATGTGGTTTTAAAGGATGGGAAAAGCAGGCCCTCTATTATGGAGGGTGCTGGTAGCAGGGGCCGGGACAGAGCGGGAGCCTCCCTGCCAGGCAGCGGTTAACAAGGCGCTGGCTGAATTAGAGAATGGCAATGAGTTTTTAATTGGTGACACATTATATTTATCAAGCTGACAGCCAGAGTCCTGTGCCTGTGCCTTTCTTGTTTTGCCCCATACTGTGCATTATTTCCCCCTAGGTGCCCCTGCACGATACCCCCTGTCCGGCCGGTTCCCTCACGTGTGAAAACAAGAATCAAAACATAATAACTGAACGGCAAGTTGAATGATAACATTGAATTATTCATTAGGGCTGCTTAAAGTGTTGGATAAATCAGGGCCTCCTCAACCCTGACAAAAGCCTGCTCATTGTTATCGGCCAAATCAGCACGGCAGTTTAAGGCCTCGCATAAAGGCAAGTCCTTTTCAGACATGTTTAGTGAGGCTGACAGAGCTCTTTGAGCCACAGAGGCAAAAGTTATTAACAAGAGTTTAATATTTGTATGGGAGTGGTTTATCATCTTCTACTGGTAGTCTATGATTGCGAAGCAGCCGAATTATAACTATCAGAAAACACACTTTATTGGATGAGCATGACAAAAATGAGTAACTGACCATATGATTTAGTACATAATTTCTTAATTAATTTTTAATAATTGCATGAGTCATTTACCGTTTTTTATTTAAGAAACTAAGTCAAAGTTGTCTAAAAAAAATTCATTATTAAAATGCTTAATAAATGAGTCATAATACGGCAGTTAATTAAGTGATTTTATATATAAAATTATTACATTTTTATTTTATTTAAATAATTTATTTCTTTGCAAAAATAATAGTGAAAAATGATTCAGAGCCATCAAATAATCTTTTGACCAAATGTAAGTCTTGCTGGAGTTATCTCTTAAAATTATCGAAACAATTATGATACATTTATGTTAATCCAGAGATTGAATAAACAATAAGACTTATTTTAAGCACAGATAAAGGAGAATTAAAGTTGGAGTTGAGATTTAATGTTGAAATTGAGAGATGTAATGTTGCAATGGAGATAAATAAAGTGTATTCAGATCCATCCAATTAACTTCTGTCCAAATTTATGTCTTGCTCAAGTCATCTATTAAAATGTTTTTAATGTTAATTCCAACATTAATTGAGCATTTGAAATTGCAGATATTTTCGTAATTTCAACTATAAGTCACAACTTGATTAAGATCCATCCATATATATTCACGATATGAACGGTTGACGTGAACACATAAAAGAGATAAAAGTAAGTTTAGCCCCTTTTTTCACAGTTTGAAACTTAAACATTGGCATGTTTGAGGAGCAACAGGATTGCATCAGAACTCAAACAGATTTGAAGAAGTCTTTTGTTGACCCTCAGGGGAATGGATTTCAGGGTAAAGCGCAGTTCGCCTCTTCATAATAGACCTGAAGAATGGGAGAGGGCGAAGGGGGCCTAATGAAATATTTAAGATTTTGGCTAAAAAGGGCCTTGAAAGTCACAACAAAGGATTTGCTGAGGGCTCTCATTGTGCGATGGACTTGCGGAAGCCGCAGCCGGACCACTACAGATGTGATGAGGGCCCATATTGAGCGGGGCTGTGCAGGCTCTGTTCACAGCTGTGTCCTTGCGCTCCCGACTGGGCCACCAGCCCCCTGCCTTTGTGCCCATTGTGCCCGGCACAGAGCACCAATTTTACACAGAGCTGATTGCACAGCAACGCCTTTGTGTCATGGCTAAAAGAGAGCCCCACCCAACCTCACCAAAGACCCTCACTTGTTCTCTTCCCCCCCCCCCCCTCTTCCAGCCATCTCTGGCACCATTCTGTTCTCCTCTATATCTGTGGTCATTTAAAAGATGACAAGATGATGAATCCCTACTTTTTTGGATCATATGAACACTTTAGATAAGCAGAAGAGTCTACAGGCTATTCTTGCCATGTCCCCGTTCAAAATCTGCCTATTTAGAGCTTAATGGTTGTTGATTAATGGACCCTCCATTCAATAGAACATATGCCATTTTGGGATTCTATAAGAGCTTTATATTGAATTTCTATGCTTGGTGTCATAAGGTCAAGGCAAGCTTTTTAACACACTACACGTGAAAAGGAGGTGATGCATAATTTACTCAGAATGCAGCTATTCACTGGGTGGTTTAAGCTCACAATAACAATTTCCCCCCAAACTAAGGAAGGTTGCAAAACATCATTTTAACCTCTCCAAATGCATGTCAGGTGCATCTGCCCATGAGTCTGCTGTTCTTACGAATTATCCTTTTTAAATTATCCTTTTATCATTGCCTGCTTTGCAGGAATTGTACAGAAAATAGCAATGTTCATTGAAAAAAATCATTGAAAAAGTTTTGTGACAAAGAAAGCTAAACTAAAATATGGATTTTTTTTCTTCAAAGCAGAACATACCGTGTACAATAAGACAGAAAATCATAAATTCACAATTATGTGAAATTTAAAGTTGCAATAGTGAGATATAAAGTCTCAATTGTGTAATATAAAGATGCATTTGTGAAATTTAATGTTGAAAATGAGAGATGTAATGCTGCAATGGAGATATGTAAAGTTGAAACTGTGAGATGTAACACTGACGTTAAGAGACGCAATGCTGCAAATGAGATATATAAATGTGCAACTGAAATAAACAGTTGCAATTGTGAGGTATATAGTTGCAGCTGAAATAAACATTTGTAATTGTGAAATTTAAAATAGCAATTGTGAAATAAAGTTGCAATTGTGAGATATTAAGTCACAGTTATGAAATATACATTTGCAATTGTGCAATACAAAGTTGCAATTAAATTATATACAGTTAAAGTGAAATTTACAGTAACATTAAAATATTTTAACATTAAAATTGAGTCTTGTAATCTTGCAAGTGAGATATATATATATATATATAAAGTTGCAATGAAATGAACAGTTGCAATTATGAGATATATAGTTGCAGCTGAAATATAAGTTACTGTTGTGAGATATAAAATTATAATTGCAATATTGATGCAACTAAGAGATATGGTCACAATTATGAGAAATGGGTCAGTTGTCATAATTATGGGAAAAATTGCAATTGTGAGAGATATAGTCATGTTTGTGCAATATAACGTAGCAGTTGAGTGATTTAAAGTTGCAGTTGTGAGATTTAACATTTAAATTGAAAGATGTAATGTTGCAATGAGATATTTAAAGTTGCAATTGGGAGATATACAGTATATTTGCAGCTGAGCAACTGAAATATATGAAGTCAGAATTCTGAGATATAACATTGCAACTGTGACGTTAAATCACAATTGCAAGACAGAGTCGCAATTCTGAGAAGTGTGTAATATTGTGAGATAAAAAGTCACAATTATGAGACATAAAAATTGCAATTGTGAGATATAGTCACATTATGAAAATTGAAATTAAGAAATGAAGTTGCAATTATGAGAAACAGTGTGTCAGTTGTGAGATATAAAGCCACTGCTATGAGATATAAAGTTAAAATGAAGAAATTAAGTTGCAATTTTGAAGCTGCAATTATGAGAAATAAAGTCTCTTTTTTTTGTTGATGTACTTGTCGATTCAGAAAAGGGCTCCTATATTAAGCCTTAAGCACTGTTCCTTTTCATTCAGAAACTTTGCAGAGGAGGAATCATACAGGTCAGTTTTGTTAAAGTATTAATTAGTGATGTGTGCTAAGACTGTAGTCTCTTAATAAGCTTGCATTCCACAGGTTAGATCCTACACTGCAACTTATCAAAAAATGCCTTCATCGCATTCATCTCTGAAACAGTCCTATCTCCCGCTGGGGAATAACTCGAGTGGGCTGTAGGTTTCTAGCAATATCCATAATAAAGATAACGCTCACCATGGAGAATGTGACTGGGAAATGTAACCATTATACAGCAATTACGCTCTTTAGTGTCCATCTCGTTTGGGATACGCATAGAAGCGCAGTGTTGGCGGCAGCTGAGCAGAAGCCTATGGCAGACAGAGAAATATTCATGGTAGATATGGAGTTCTCCGTGTGGGCTGAGAGGATTGATGTAAACCAGAGCCTCTCGCTGCCCTCCTCATGCACAGCGGCTGAGCCTCATCTCCGCCGTGTGTTTCCTCTCTCTCCACAAAGACCTGTCACGTTTAATGGCCTGTTGGCTGAGTGGGCTGCTGTAGCCCTCTCCAAAAGAAAGGCCAGGAAAGAAAAGCTCATAGACAACTAATGCAGCTTAATATTCTTTAAAAAGGTTGAGGGACAATTAAAGGAGTGTTTCCCATGATTCTCCCCCAGCGGTTTCTGCCCGCCTGCACAGCAGCTCGGCTGTTTAATGGAGTCTGAATACATCTTATTGATGGGGTCAGAGATTAGACATGATTGGGCCGGCTCTGAAAGGGGCCGTGCGTGGCCTCTGAGAGAGGCTTGGCAGAGCCACATTCAGCTAGGCCTCTCCGGCGGCTTCACACACCAGCACATTTACTCCACTTCTCTGCCTGCAAATGCCTTTCAACAGAGCTGGCCTATTCACAGAGGCAGTTCAGCTGATGCACGTGCGGCTGGTCTGTGAGCTCAGAAAGTGTGTGCTGTTCTGTACATGTTTGTAAATGCCTTGTAAATAATTCAGCTGTTCAGTCTAACCTCAGTTTCCTTAGTGTAACAACTTTCTTAGTGGTAACTTTCAAGGTGCACTCTGTCATTTGAATTTCATTATGGTTGCCGACATCAAATGAGTAAGTAGTATTAGGCTAGTCATGCGATCTCAATATGGTGACCCACTCCATGTAGATAAAATAGCTTAAGTGTAGTGATATGACTGGACTCGAATACACAATACATTCTCACAGCCATTGCACTAAACTGTTAAACCATTTCTTCTTTCTCTAAAGGAAGTGGCATCCTAAATGTGGATGTGGGCTAAACAACACTGCAAATACAATGTCTTGAAACCTCATTCTAAAGTATAAGAAAGTGAAGTATGGTTTCAGTGAATCCCTTAGAAGGTGGGAAAAATACTGAAAAACGCTGTGAAAATTGTGACTAAAAATATAAAGTGACGCTTTAAAGGTATCATAAATGACATATAGACATTATAAATTATATCTCTATTTTTTTTAAACACACACACATATATAGTTGTATAAAGTTATTATTTTATTTAAAAACTGAAGTTTAATGATACAAAATATAATGATATATAGTTACTATAATAATATAACTAATATAAATATAGTTGAATAAATATAACACAATATAGATATTAGTAAAGTTATATATGTACAAACACACATTATATATAATAAAATCTGCTGAAAACAGTACTGAATTTATGAAATTATTGAAAACAGGAATACTAGTATTATTTTTATATAAAACAAAAAAAGATAAATATATTGATAAAATATAACTATAAATATAAATATTAGCAGTGTTTTTTATATATATATA
>NW_015540838.1:1446883-1462726 GCF_001515605.1 Sinocyclocheilus anshuiensis | reverse complement strand
AGCTTCTGTCACGAAAACAAATTCCTCGTATGTGTAAACATACCTGGCAATAAAGTTCATTCTGATTCTGATTCTGATTCTGATCTGTCCTGACAGTAACTGCAAAACTGAAAGGTTGTTGTTCAAAGATTAAATGCTTTTCTCACATTGCTAAGGTGTTATCAATCTGTCCGAGACGTTTCAGGGATACTCACTGCCAAATCGCAGCAGACTGATGTGTTCTGTCTGTTCAGTCGCCTGCGAGGCTGGCGATCATTCTGGCACATGTCTGCAATGTGGTCTGTAGAACAAGTGTGAATATGCAAGTACACTTTCACTGGAGTGCATCCCACAGCCCTCCTCACCCCACAGACCTCTGCACTTAAAAAGAACGACAAATGCCTTGTAATCAAGCAGGCCAAACCATTAAACAATTGTTGCAACTATTGCACAAGCAAAATCTGCTTCTCATTTGTGATCTAGAGAATATATTGCTCAAATATTGGGCACTCTATTTAATCAGGTCATCTCTGATAGTCGGCTGTGTGCAAACTACCTTCCTGTGCGTCTGGAGAAATGCTTTGAAACGCTTCTCATTTGGGAGTGTGTAGATGCGACCCTAAGGGGAAGGGGCGCACAGCTGTATTGTACAAAGCTGCTGTAATTAGGGGAAAGCTTTGGGTCAGTGAAAGCATTGGTTTTGTTTGGCTTGGTCCCTACATTCAATGGCATCTATAGAAGCATCAAAGAAAAGAGCCCAATTACTGTACTGAGCGTTTTGATTTTGCTTTTCATTCGCTGTAATTAGGCGGCAGCTTTAAAATAGTCTACTAGATTAATTTTTTGTTTAATGTATCATTAGGCCAAATGGCATGCCCTGCCCAAGTGCTCTATGGCTTAGTATAATAGAGGAGATTGTTTAAAGCGGAACTGTGTATTGACCAGTGCTTGTAATGTATTGTTAGTGCGTTGTTTTACCATCTTATATGTATAGGTCTGGCTCCTTGGTTTCTAAAGAAGTTGAAATGTAATTTAAAGGGGCCAGACCTTCTGTTTTGTACTTCCAAGTACACGTGTAAGGGGCAATACTATTAACAAGCATTTTAGTTTGGCATTTAGTCTCAACAAAATTTTTTGAGTTTTTGTATTACATTTTTTCAACTAACAGTCATTTTAAAGAACATCCACACTCAAAGAATATAACACTATACATTATTATGCCTACACAAATCCATTGCAACTGGGTGTTTCTTCAATAGCAACACTGTCATTAGTTGAATTTGTCTGCTAACAATGTCCCACAATTTTTTCCTTTCTATGAAATTATGAATATTCCCATCACAGTGTGGGAATCCATCATATCTCAAATTATAAAATTAAGCATTTTGTGTTGGAAACGACATCTTAAACATTTTTTATAACAAAACGTCAGACGTCTTTCTCTTTCTAAGGCTAAATTTATAGCTTGCATTTTATGTATCTAAAATACACACAATTTAATAGTATTAAATTGTGTAATAGTACTTGCATAATTTTCCAAATTATGTTACACAAAGTAAAATATTGGTCATAATTACATATATTTTTGTTTGTGTTCTTCACACATTGGAAAAACTACAATAAGGTCCCATTAGTTGCGTTAACAAACATTAACTAATAATGAGCAATATATTTGTTACAGTATTTATTGATCATAGATAATGTTAGTTAATAAACATACAACTGTGCGTTGTTAGTTCATGTTAGCTCGGGTCCATTAAATAATATTAACAAATACAACTTAATTTTTTTTTTTTTTTTTCAAATGCAATAATGTATTAGTAAATGTGAAAACAAGCATTAACTAATAAATGGTTTAGGAATATTTTTCATATTAACTAATGTAGTTAACAAATGGAAAATATTGTGTAAAGTATTACCCACACATCACACATCGTCTTATATTTTATCTGAAGCTCTTCGTTGACGTTGTTGTCTCCTTGGTAGATACATTAAGTACACAAACATTTGAACATTTTCATAACTTTTGAACTTATTAGGAGCCAAACTGTTCAGGGTGACTCGAAAAACACTAGTGTTAAATGATCAGTCATGTAAAAAAAATTAAAATAAATAAATATAAATAAAAAATAACCCCTGAGACAAAATGGTCCAAATTCTAAAAAACTAAAATATTCCAGCACACATATTATCTCCTGTCTCCTGCTTGTTGACACTTCGCGTTATCTGTCTAAATGCCCCTGGTGTAGTTTGAGATGCACAGCAGTTGCTGCAGGCCTCTCTGACATTGGCGGGGTGTGGGTAGGGGTTCATGGGAAGGATCTGTGTGTGAAATGTTAATATCTCACAAGTGGCCGAGGCTGGTGGTCACCACATTAATAATATGCTACTACACTGCTGGCATCCGACCCAAAGATACATTCCTGCTGTAATGGGCAGCAGCTGGACCGGGGTTTCCGGGAGGACAGCTGAGCGCTGGCGGACACAGAGGGACACCCGACATTCCCGACCTCCCTACTGACTGTGCGCTGTGTGTCTCATCCAAGTTTTGCAGCTATTGCGATAAAATTTCTTTTTTTTTCATACCCATAACTCTCTCTTATAATTGTATGCTATTTCATTCAATATTATACATCATTTCAGAAATTAAAACATTTTCTTGGCTTATGAACTGCCTTCTTTTGGAAGCAGTGCTTTTAACTCTTTTGTCAGGTTCCAAAGTAGCAACATATGGTGCCATTATAGAGCACTGAACATACATTTCAACGTGCTGCTTTGCTGCTTAACAGCTCTCTGGGGACACAAAAGGTCATTCAGCTAAAGTCCCGCGATTACACTCTAATGAGTAAACTCTCAGTGGGATTGGCTTATTAGGACATTCTGGAAAGCTGTCAGCATGCCGTTAAAGAGGAGAAGTGTTTATATTACTTGAATAGCTTTTGTTTTAGTTTTTGCTCCTTGTAAACATAGGTATTAGAACTGAAGTTTGTGATGAGAATTTTAAAAAAAAATTCTCATGCTTCTTGTTTTTCTTTCACCTAAAACTTTGAAAGCTTGATGGAATGGAAAATTTAAAAAGGGTGAAAAAATCTGTTAGATTTTGTCCTAACCAGATGCAATGTGATAAAATGAATGAATCTCTTCTACATAAATCTGAGTTTCTATCTCTGAGAATCCCAGTCCACTGTGAAATCTCATTGGAATAATAGTGCGTTCAAGTCCTCCTGGGAAGTTTGTATTTACAATTTGGAAAGTCGGAATTACAGCATCAGATGCATTCAGATCACTTTTTTGGAACAAGATGGCAATGTATCTGTTAAACAAAACAGCAAACACATTTTTTTAAGCAAAAAAATGTTGAATAACATTTTTTTTTATTAAAAGTATTAAAGGTGCTGTAAACTGAATTGTTATTTAGTCTATCATAATTGTACAATAATATCATATATTTTTTTATACGAAACAGCTAGTTTTATTGTAAATAAAAGAAAAAATTGTAACTCTTTACAGTAAGTTCCCATTGGTTAACATTAGATAATGCAGGTAGTTCATGTTAGCTTAATTCCATGATTTAATATTAACAGATACTTATTATTAACTTACGTTGTTAATAATTAGTAAATGCTGAAATTAACAATAACTAAGATTAATAAATGTTTTAGAAGTATTTTTCATGGTTTGTTCGTGTTAACTAATGCAGGTAACTAACGTTAACAAATGGAACCTACAATAATTGTAAAGTGTTATTAATTTTACCATATTTACCATCAATATAGATGCTTCATCGATTGTGTCCGCCAAGATTCCTACTCATAATTACGACTTTGTTGTGGCATTATTATGACTCGTAAATACGATATTTACAGCATGAGATGACTGTGTCAAGTTGAGCAGCAGTTACAGAATTCAGTTTGAACTAACAAATTGCTTGCATTGCATCTTTTTAGCACACTGTGTGCGATTTACATTGAAAAGGTGACCTATACATATTAGGTTTTTGATTAGATTTTTTGATTTGGGCCAGTAAGCAACCATTATTTACACCTTAGCAAACACACAGCAAAAGCCCCCAGTCATGTCTTGGTACTGGAACATTGTGGTAACCCAGAAGTGGGGTCTTTTGCCTTTGTGCAAACTCCAAAATTCTGGTGATGAGTTTTGCACAGGTGGTTTTACATCTTGTTTTACATGGTCTTGTCCACATTCAGCTGCAAGCATGTCTTTTTAAAAGCACCTCTGCGAGCGGCGGTTTTGCGAGGTGACCTTGACATGGCATCACATTTAGCTTCCACTTGCCGGGAATATATTTTGAAAAAGCACCTTCATTCTGACACATGGATCTCAGTCTTGGCCGGTGACCAGCGGTCGAGCAGCACTGGCAGCGGGACCGTGAGAAACAGGGGGGCGACACCAAAATGTCAGCACAGCTGCAGAACTGCTGAGCATAAAAGCCTAATTACAGAAATATGCAGCCGGAGGCCTCCTGACAGTGAAAACAGAGTGGCATTTGACTGGCCTCTTCCAGAGAGCAGTAGTGTAACGTGTCCTCCGATCAGTGACGTGAGATTTACAGCGCGTGAGGAGCTCCAGAATTCCACAGCTGCCGTCTGACATCAACCCGTGCGGGTGTGTTTGTGGCGTTAGGTTTCTTTTCTCCCAAACTTTAACCTGAGAAGAAGAAAAATAAATAATTAGAGAATTAAAGCATTTAATGTTTGTTGCTAGAAAACCAGGGTTTAAAACGTTTAAAAAAAAATTTTTTTTTTTTTTTAATTGCAAGCAGTAATGAAAATGTACAGAAAATAAAATAGCTCATATGAAACCTTCTAAGGCTGACAATCAGCATTTTTTAAAGGTTAAGCACATTCTTTCAGCACCTTTCACCTTTCACCTCATTTGCTATACTTTTTGTTGCAGGCCTCATTTTGTAATATAATATAATATTTTATTTTGTTTTGTTTTACATTTTTTGAAGCTTAAGCACTTCCTTTCACCTTTAACCTCCTTTTCTCTCTTTTCTCTTTTCTTTTCTCATCCATTTTTTGATGCAGGCCCTACTTTGTAAACTAATTCAATATTTTATTAATGAATGAATGAATGAATTCATGAATTAAAAACATTTTTAAAGTTTAAGCAACTTATTTCTACTTTCACCTAATTTTCTCTAAATCTCTGTTGCAGGCCCTATTTTGTAATATTATTCCATATTGTAATTTTGTAATCTAATAATGTATAAAATATATAATTTTATAATTTACATAATAGTTCTCAGTTATCAGATGCTTTTCCTGTTAGCCTACACAGTAAAATCAGCAGTTATACATATTAGGTTTTTGATTAGATTTTTTGATTTGGGCCAGTAAGCAACCATTATTTACACCTTAGCAAACACACAGCAAAAGCCCCCAGTCATGTCTTGGTACTGGAACATTGTGGTAACCCAGAAGTGGGGTCTTTTGCCTTTGTGCAAACTCCAAAATTCTGGTGATGAGTTTTGCACAGGTGGTTTTACATCTTGTTTTACATGGTCTTGTCCACATTCAGCTGCAAGCATGTCTTTTTAAAAGCACCTCTGCGAGCGGCGGTTTTGCGAGGTGACCTTGACATGGCATCACATTTAGCTTCCACTTGCCGGGAATATATTTTGAAAAAGCACCTTCATTCTGACACATGGATCTCAGTCTTGGCCGGTGACCAGCGGTCGAGCAGCACTGGCAGCGGGACCGTGAGAAACAGGGGGGCGACACCAAAATGTCAGCACAGCTGCAGAACTGCTGAGCATAAAAGCCTAATTACAGAAATATGCAGCCGGAGGCCTCCTGACAGTGAAAACAGAGTGGCATTTGACTGGCCTCTTCCAGAGAGCAGTAGTGTAACGTGTCCTCCGATCAGTGACGTGAGATTTACAGCGCGTGAGGAGCTCCAGAATTCCACAGCTGCCGTCTGACATCAACCCGTGCGGGTGTGTTTGTGGCGTTAGGTTTCTTTTCTCCCAAACTTTAACCTGAGAAGAAGAAAAATAAATAATTAGAGAATTAAAGCATTTAATGTTTGTTGCTAGAAAACCAGGGTTTAAAACGTTTAAAAAAAAATTTTTTTTTTTTTTTAATTGCAAGCAGTAATGAAAATGTACAGAAAATAAAATAGCTCATATGAAACCTTCTAAGGCTGACAATCAGCATTTTTTAAAGGTTAAGCACATTCTTTCAGCACCTTTCACCTTTCACCTCATTTGCTATACTTTTTGTTGCAGGCCTCATTTTGTAATATAATATAATATTTTATTTTGTTTTGTTTTACATTTTTTGAAGCTTAAGCACTTCCTTTCACCTTTAACCTCCTTTTCTCTCTTTTCTCTTTTCTTTTCTCATCCATTTTTTGATGCAGGCCCTACTTTGTAAACTAATTCAATATTTTATTAATGAATGAATGAATGAATTCATGAATTAAAAACATTTTTAAAGTTTAAGCAACTTATTTCTACTTTCACCTAATTTTCTCTAAATCTCTGTTGCAGGCCCTATTTTGTAATATTATTCCATATTGTAATTTTGTAATCGTATAAAATATAAAATATATAATTTTATAATTTACATAATAGTTCTCAGTTATCAGATGCTTTTCCTGACACAGTAAACAGTAAAATCAGCAGTGTAATATTTGCAGTGTTAAAAGTTATTAATTCCCAAAGAGCTGAATTAACAATCTACAGTGTTAAACAGTACTCATGCTCAGTGTTGTTACATGGTGTAATTTCACTTTTACACTGAAAGTGCGGAATAAAAAACCCGCCGAATTGTCTGGACTCCGCCCTTCAATGACTGCTGCCTCGCGAAGCGACGACGCCATTTTTTCTTCAAGCGACCGAGACGGTAAGTTGGATTGCTTTTCTCTTTATAAAAGTACACGGGAAAAACATTTTTGTTGATAATTTTACTCAAAATATGATTGGTGGTGAACACATTTAGAAATTACTAACTGCGCGTGTTTTTGTGAGGGTTAGTGTTAAGTTCGTGTTCGTGAGGTGGAGAGATGTAAGTTAACGTTGAGTTACAGAAGAGTGTGAAAGTTTCTCATGCCAGTTCGATTTCCTGAAAAAAGGTGATTAATGTTACGTGTAAAATAACTTTTTGGAATGTGCTTACAATTTATGTTGTATATGATTTTAGCTTCTTTCATTTTAGTTCGCTGACAGATCATCTCGCCTCCATTCCCGCCGAGGCCTGGTTTTACTACGAGTCTGGCTCTGAAGTCTGAAGCAACCACATCTGGGATAATAATCAGATTAAATAAATATTTAAATTGTTTTGGGCCTCCATGTGAATATTGCACAATGTTTTATTTAATTGACCCTAGAATGAAGTATGTAAAAAAAAAAAGATACGTTTACAATTTGACACCCGTATTATAGACAGTTCTCAGCATACTCAAAATTAGGGGTAATCACAATTATTTTACCATATTTAATTACTGAAATAAGTGTTTTTTTAATCCTTTTTCAATAGAATTGACCCAGACTTCTGCAGTGTCCAGATTAAGTTTTTGAAGTATCAAAGTGGTAGTTGCGTGGACTGTCCTTCAAGGGACAGAAATCTTATATTCTAATATCTTCAATTGTGTTTCAAAGATAACAAAAGTCTTGGCTGAGTAAACTGATGACATTTTCATTTTTGAACTAAGCCTGTAATAAAATAATGTGGCCATATGCGTCACCCAAGATGCATGCTAATGCCAGGTGTGCACAGAGTCACTGTGTGACTACACAATCAACTTAGCAGAATGGTTCCTGAGAGAGATATTGTTGTCATTAATTGTTTTTTCTTTTTTTTTTCTTTTCAAGAAGCCAAGTTCCTGGCTTCTCCCAAGACCTTCAAGGACCCAATTGACCTCGGAATCAGCTGTACAGGAGGATGAAACCGATGTCTAAGGTTAGACTATATTTCAGAATAAGATTATCTATATTAATGCTTTATCTATATTCTGTGTTCATGCATTTTTTTGCTAAAGTTGTCATATCTGTTATTTAGAATGGGACCGCGATATTGCATCAATTGGTCTCCTTGTTCATTTGCTTCCACCATCACCACAAGGCTGCAAGAGACCTGGAAACATGTCATCCTATCAAGCTGAAAAACATCTTCAAAAAGGTACATTTGGACATTTCTGTCACTACCTATTGTCTGCCTCAAAATATTGCCAGATGGGTTGTATATGAAAGACTAATGTAAATAAAATCAGTTGGAGAGCTGACCTTGAGTGTTATTTTTGTCTTTGATCTGCAGGCACCAACAAGAAGAACAGCTTGATTGCATAGAAGAGACCACACAGCCATACCTGCTCGCTGATGGGACAACGAGGAACATCATTCATGGATGCTACACAACTGTCAAATCTACCTGTCATATTTGTTCATGTCTAGGTAAATTTGATGATTTTGTGTTTTATTAACTATTTTATGTTTCTGTGCAACACTTAATGAATGTGACTGACTAATTAACCTCTACACATCTGATATATGTTTTAAAGTTGCCACTTTGCCCATTTGTTAAATAAACGTAGAAATTTATACATCTGTCTGAAGACTCTTGATTTTATGTCTAATCTTGTACATTAACACCATACAATAGCATTTTTTTGTTTGCACTGAAAAGAGTACTTTATTAATAACACTTAAAGGATTAAAACAACACCAGGGGTGTTAAATACCCCATAGTGTAAAATTTAAACAACAATAGCAAGTGTAACACTTTACACTCGGAGTGTAATTTTTCTACACTGTAAGGTGCTATATTAACACTAAAAATTCAACACTATGAACGGTGTACTTTTAACACTAGACAGATTGGGACCATATATGATCTTTAGTAGTGTTAAAATCGACCCTTTAAGTGTTAAACTGACACTGCGTTTTTTACTGTGTATATAACCCATTTCACACCCGCTCCTATCAAATGTACTTCAACATGCTTAGTTGTGTTTTACCCCCTAGTTTCTTACTTACCAATCATCAGATTGTCATACTCAGTTCTCTGCGTTTTCCCCATAGGGGCCCGGCTTTGAAGTGTGTGCATTATGCTTAGGTTATGCCAGCTTCAGATTTCCCCTTATTTATGTACTTTTTAAGCAGAGAGCTGCGCTGTTAGTCACACTCTGTTGTGACTGAAAACAAAACCTGAAAAGAACAAACACAAAACAACAGGATGATGACGTTATTATACTTATTTAGATCCATTAATGTGATACAAATGTACCAAGTTAATAGCCTTTTTTACCTTAATTTTGTTTCAAAGCGTTTTAGGGTGTATTATCTACTATTATTTTATATTATTATTTTATTTTATTTTAGAGATGTACTTGTTGCTATCTTAAACCCCCAAAGTGTTGTCTACGATTCCATTTAATTGTTGTCTTTTTATCTATTTTTTTGTTTTGAGATATTGCATAATATATTCAAAATGGCGGCAGGAAAAGGGGATGCACCATGTACCTCGGCAATAAGTGTTAAATAATTTTATTCTCAGAAAACCAGACAGCTACAAAAAAATATTTTTCAGTTAAATAGGATGTCAGAAATAGTTTCATCCAGATTTTAACAATATTTTTCTTGTACATTTTTTTTCTGTGACAGAAAATATACCTGTCCACTACAGTAGACATCATGCATCAAAGGGTATAATTCTGCCTATGGACCTATATATAGGTTCTGCCTTATTTTGTATGTTTTATTAAAATTATGATATAATTTACACTTGAATGGTTTTATTGAACAGAAATATTAAATGGTCTTCAGATTTTATAAGTTATTTCAATGCTTACAGTCTATATTTATTTATTTATTAGGTAATATTAAACTGTATGTATACATGTATACTGTATGAGTGCAGATATATGTGTGCATGATTGTGTTTGAGTGTGTGGTGGGAGGTGTGTGTGCTTGTGTGTGTTTGTATTTGTGCTCACATGTGTATGAATTGCCCACCACCCCCACCCCCCCACACACTGCACTTAACCCCGGATTATAGTCATTCTAAACACCACTTTTAACACCAGATAAAGTAATATTTCACACATTTTATCCGGGGTTATGAAACCCTGCTCTGGAGCAATGTTATAGCACCGCTTTTGTGGTGTTAACCCCGCATTGTGGAGCCAGCCTTGTACAGTGTGAAATGGAGCGGTGTTAGAATGTTACTGCTGGATGCTTAGCAACAGACCTCCAATCAAGTGCCTCATATGCACATGCTTCATTCACGGAAACACTACGCCTTGTATAAACAACCATTTTATGGGAAAAATGTAAAATGGTGACAGAAAACACGTGAATTGGAGTAACCTTTATAGTCCAAAATGTCCATTTAGGAAAAACTTGAGAATATAGTCGGCAATATATGAGGATGAGCGATGCTAGAGCAATGCCTTCATATAAACAGGTCACGTGCTGCATTTGTCCAATCAATGGCACTGACACTGCAATATGCAAATAAGAGCATTAACCCAGGGTTTATAAATGTACAGTGTGAAATGGCAGTTTATGAATACCCAGGATGAATTGTTAACCCTGGATAAAGTATGAGCACTGTGAAAGGTGAAACAAGATAACCCAGGATTCCATTTACCCAGGGTTAACTATTTCAAGTGTGAAAAGCCCTATAGCCCTATATATAGCCCAATATATTGTTCCAAACTTATGTGACTTTCTTTCTTTCTTTCTTTTTTTAGCAGAATACACACACACACAAAATGTTTTGAAAGACTGTTTTCATCCAGTTTCATGCAATGGTAGTCCAAAACAACACTGAACCCCAGGGACATCCATTGTATGGGCAAATAAATAAATACAAATTTAAAAAGCACTGCAACATTTTTCAAAGTATCTTCTTTTGTGTTCCATAGAAAACAAGTCATAGAGGTTTAGAGCAACATGAGGTTGAGTAAATGATGACCAAATTTTCATGTTAGGGTGAAAGGTCCCTTTAAAATGTACAAACGGATCACGTGTTGGGGTATTTGAGAGAAAGAGACCCTCTGTAAAGCAGGCTTTGTGATGTGTAGCATGTGTATCCGTGCTTACGTGCGCCCTCGTGTTTACACGTCATATCTTTGACAGACAGAGGAGAGTTAAACAGTAAGCGAGGGAGAAGTGGGAGAGAGGGAGCGTGTGAGAAAGAATAAGAAAAGGGAAAAAGAGCCTGTACTTGTGCCTTTCAAGGTGTGTTATTTGTTCAAGGCTGTCCAAACATTTACAGAGTGCTGGCAGCCTAGGAATGCAGAGGCAGGGCTGAGGCAGGCGAGCTTTAGCCGTGGGAAACCGCTGCTCTCCTCAACCTCTGCCGGCTCCTTCCCCCTCGGGCAGAGTGTCAACATGCCCGGTGCCAGAGATTTGTGGGACTGATAGTGACAAGTCCCGTCAGCAGCCTTACGCACACACACACCCATAAGCACACGCACACACGCTCCCAGCGGCACACAGTCGAGCTTTCCGCCTCCCTCTCGCGCTGACACACTTTAACAGTCAGATGAGGAAGCCTGAGGCACCCACAGATGAACACACACACACTTAAAACACATGGCCCACACTCAAATACAAAGGCCGAGTGTTTTTCCTCTCTCAACCTTCAAAGATATACGCTTTTACAATGAACTTTTTTGGTTAACAATACACATACAATACCTGCAAATCACGTATGATCAAGGACAAACTCGAGGATGCACAATTTTGGCTATTTTTCATCCACTCCAGCTCATGTCACGGCTGAGGTCATGTTAAGGAGATATTATTATAGGACTGAATGCTGAGCGTCCTCTGCTCCCTGTCATTCAGTTAATGGCTCAACGTATTGTGTTTTATGTGAGGTATATAGTGGGATGGGTGTGGTTGGGGCACAGCAGCTGACAGTGAATGGTGATAAAGCTCTTCAGACTGCAGTAAACACTCTCACATGCTGCCTGAGTAGGAGTGTCCACTATCCGTCTCATGAGTGTTTGTATTATACTATGTGTGTGTATGTGTGATTGTGAACAAAAAACTCATTTAAAGCCAGATATGTCTATAAATTGATGGATGGATAGATGGATTGCCCAATAGGTGAATAGTTTTTTGAATATTTATATTTATATTGATTTATAATTTTTTTTTTAATTACTGTACACTCTCAAAAATTAAGGTTGTCAAAGAGGGTTTGTGATGCCATACAAGAACCATTTTTGACTGCCCAAAGAACCTTTCAGTGATCCATTTTTTTAATAGTGTGAAGAATATTTTTAAAATCCCCTTTGTATAAAGGAAAGGTTCCATGGATGTTAAAGGTTCTTTATGGAACTATAGATTCCAGAAAGCAACCTTTATTTTTAAGAATGTTGGATAATAAATATAAACTTAATTCAAGTCTTAATTTCAAATTAAATCTTGCTTCTTAAGTAAATGTATCTTGTTTTAAGGATGTTTATTTTACTGGAAAACTAGATTTTTTTCTCAGTTGGATGGATGGATAGATAGTGGATATCCAATGGAGGAAGGGAGGGAAGGAGGGAGATGACAGACAGACAGACAGATAGATAGATATATGTCTCTGGTTTCCTCATGCCCCTATTTTCCCATGCATACGTCAATGTTACCACATCTGAGGGCTTCAGATGGTCACCACCTCAGATCAAAGTCCATAACTTGCAAAAATAGCCACAGTCAACAGACTCAAAGTATTGCAGTTCAAAGGAGTCTTCAAATGGTTAAATATTTGTCTACTACTCGTCATCGAGTTATACGAATGGCAGCAATTTCATACGTGCAACTTTTTGTTAAGCATGAGTAACATGTCTGGTCAAAACCCAGAGCAGGAAGCCTGTGGTATCTGATGGCTCGGGGCAGGATGAATGTCACATTGCCAGCTGGAGCAGAGGTAATATAAAAGCAGTTTCAATCCTACATTGTAATTTTCATCAGATGAGTGGCCAAAATACTATATGAAAGGAGGTCATTACTGAAGATTTGAAGAGCACATAACAACAAACTATTGTGATGCTGGGCTTAGTTGCATTATATTCGATATTTACTGGGTCATGTAGTGTTTGTTTTAGAGTGACAGAAGGAATAATATAAGGTGAAACTTGTTTTAACTTTCCCACCTCATAGTCTATACGTGTGCACTGCTCCTCTTGTCTCCGGGCTGCAGACACCTGCCTTCATTGCTGGGGAGGTCAGGTTACAATGATGAGGCAAGATCTGACCAATCAGCTCCTGTGAGAACGACGAATGAAGGTGGTGGGAACTCTCCTCCCTTTTTTCTCTTTCTCTTGCTCTTTTCCTCTATCTCCGCTCGGCCTTACCTGGGAAACTCACACAAGTAAAGGGAGGGGCCAGCAACCTGCCCACCTAATGAATACAAAACAAAACCTTTTACCAACAGGTGAGTTACAGAAGTCAAGTGTGTTCAATTTACTCCTTTTTTTTCTTCCCCTTATTTCATTCATGGCATTGGGCTTTACATCAGCCTATCTTGGCACTATTCAGAAAAGAAAAAAAAGAAAGAGAGAAACAAAATAGAGCCAAAGTGTGGGAACTTTTCCTGCTTCCTTTATTCCAATCTGAATGGTTTCATTGTGGTTAACCCTGTAGATGCTGGTTGGAGTGCACCTATGGCACGTCGGCACAACAACATATTCACATTGGTCATGTGAATTTATATGTAAATATCTGTTCAGGTCCGGGCTTTCCTTCTTTATTTCTTTATTTCTTTTTTATTTTCTGCTTTAAGGATAATGCTGATTACATTTGATAGATAGATGGATTGATTCTTGTTTTAAGCATAAACCTCAACAAAACAACAACAACATAAATAAATAAATAATGGTAACACTTGACAATATGGTTCCATTTGTTAAAATTAGTTCATTATATTTGTTATTATGAACTAACAATGAAAAAATTGTTTTAAAGCATTTGTTAATTTAATTTAATTTAAACTTTTACTGATACATTCATAAAATCAAAAGTTGTATCTGTTAATATTAACTATGAACATTTTTATATTTATTAACTAATGTTAACAAAGATTAATAAATACCGTAACAAATATATTGCTCATTGTTTATTAATATTAGTTAATGCAGTAAAAAAAAAAAACTAGTTGGACCTTACTGTAAAGTGTTACTAAAAATATATTTTCGATAAATAAAACTACTTGGAGTAAGAAAAACAAACTTAAACTTAATTTAACATATTGTACAAAAACACGTCTTATGCAGATTTTCAACATGTTTTATATTATTGAAATATATTATTATTATTTTTCAGTTTTCTTTATTGTGTGAAGTCTACATTTCACATGTTGATTTCTCAAGGCATCACAGAATGGTTAGAGCTTCATTCATGTGCACTGCAATAATTCTGGTTTCACACAATCACTGGGGTAGATCCAATACTGCCACCCTTAGGTCATAGAAAGTATTATGATATATGGTCATGTGAAAAAAAAAACAACTTTGGTGCACAGTCAAGGGCTCCAGAAGTGTATCTGTCCCCTGAGAGACCAAAAAAACCCATTAAATTTTCATCAGTTTGCTGGGTGTGTCTTAAGTGAACTCCGCAATGTCTCAAAGCTAACTGTTACTGATGGACAGTATCTGCAGCAGAAACACAGACATCACCCATAATATGACATAAATGAAGGTGTGTATGCGTTTGATGTGTACGCACCACTACGGTTTGAAACTGATGCGTGCGTGGATAAGATTATGTGTGTGTGTGTGTGTGTACCCACTTGGGTTGAGTATGAATGGAAAAGGCAAGTATATATCCATGACACCTTAGTGTGAAAATTGCTCCTCATTGCCTACATTTTACAACACTTCTCCCTCTCTATTGCCCAAATGGATCTCACTGTCTATAAATGTGGAGAGGCCGGACATACTTTTAAACTGTCTGCACTATTGTAAAGCAGGGCTTTGTTCAAGGGAGCTTTCGCTTGGTCTTGAAGGGGTCATATGATGCTGCTAAAAAGAACAGTATTTTGTGTATTTGGTGTAATGAAATGTGTTTATGCGGTTTAAGGCTCAAAAAACACATTATTTTCCACATACTGTACATTATTGTTTCTCCTCTATGCCCCGCCTTTCTGAAACTTTTTTTTACAAAAATTTTTACAAAGCTCATCGGTCTGAAAAGCGAGGTGTGCTGTAATTGGCCAGCTATCCAGTGCGTTGTGATTGGCCGAATACCTCAAGCGTGAGACGGAAATGTTACGCCCCTCACCATATTGTGATGATGCCCTGTCCAGCCGGAGTGATGATTCAAAAACATGAAAACCCATATGCACCAAGAGCTTGTAACACTCCAAAGAGAAAGGAAAAATTGAAATCGCATCATATGACCCCTTTAAAATTCAGTTTTCCAGTTTTGTTAAGATAGCTCAGCCTAATTCACTCCATGTCAGGGTTTTTTTTATTTTTTACTTTTACTGTTGAGGCTTGAAATGTTTTTAACTTTTAAGCACTTTTTATACCTTTCTACTACAACCATCTGTGTTTTGCATTGATGCATCATTTGTAGATGATGAATTTGAAGAGTGTAGAGTGTGTTGTTCTGGTTGATAAAGAGCAGGAAGGCTGGAGGTGTGGACGAAAGTGCTGTTGAGAGACTCAGAAAAACACTGAGAGCGTTTACATGCACAACAATATGCTGATAACCATCAAAAAGCAGCTCATTATAAAAAAAAAAAAACTAAATGCAAGAAAACAGGATGAGATTTAAAATTATTGTGCTTTTCTCTAGTTTTGACATTAAAGCATAAACAAACATGCGCACATGGGTAAAGGTGTTTACATGCATATATATATATATATATATATATATATACAGCACATACACAC